>NW_015173761.1:158915-163297 GCF_001447785.1 Gekko japonicus
GCTCTGCTGGAAAAGGCCGGACTCCGCTTCTGCCCGATGTCAGTCTGTGTGCTTGCCCACCCTCCCGCCCTGTTCTTAGTGTAGGCTACGGCTGGTTGCCTATTGGGGCCAGGTAGGAATTTTTGCCTCTACCCAAGATTGGCTGATGGAGTGGAGACGTTTTTGCCTACCTTGCACTGAGAGCAGTGGATTGGATAGTTGGTTGTGGTGGTCGGCACCTAAATAGGCTGGTCACTTGGCAGGTTGGTGCAGACAAGAAACCCGAATCGGTGAGCTCCTTAAGGCATTTTTCCCATTAGGGAACAGGAGGTCATCAGGAACTGCCTTCGGATTTTCAAGGTCCAGGGTGGGGAACGGTGATCACCTCCTCTGGGAACCTCCTAAGGTATGCTCCTCTCTGCAAGTTGGAAGGCTTCAGGGGAAGGTGCTCCTAGGGGACAACCAGGTATCCTAGGCTGCCGGTCACGAGCCAGGCCAATGGCTCAAGACTGGAGCTTGGTGACCTGCCCAAGGAAAGGGCAAGGAGGTTGGTCAAGGGAGTGACACCTGCCTTGCCTGTTCCGTGCTCGCTTAGCTGGTCCCTTGCTGCAATGTCATGTTAAATAGTTAATAAAGTGGCCCTTGTTTACTTCCAAACTGTTGTCTTTCTCGTTATTCTGACTGGGGGGGCAATGAGTTTGAACTTACTGGGACTTACTTCTGAATTAACCATCTTTGGCATGTTAAATTCCCCTTTTGAAATAAACAGGATTTAAATGTGCCTAACTTGGGTTTGATCATGTCCACCCTGAATAAATATCAATGATGAAATACCCCTTCTCTGTAAATGACAAATATACAGAATCTCAAGTGAAAGCAACTCTTTCAAGAAGCTCTTCATTTTGAGAATCTGCCCATCTATTCAACAATGGGCAACAGTGCTGCACCCAAAGGCCACTATGAATGTAGATGTAATTGATGGTTTAATCCGCTAGGAAAGCCTTTAGTTTCCAGCATGTTTTACTTCTCTTGGCCTGTTTTTCCAGCACTCTGACTGGATGGTCTGCAAACATTCAATTATACCCTGCAGCTATTTCCAGAGAAATAAACAAGGTCAGCCTTCATTGGCAGAAACTTGAAATCATACAGATTGCTTTTGGCATTCATTATTTCCAATCCACTGTTGGAGTGCAAATAAAAATCCAGCCAGAAAGGAACCAAAGAGCATGGGGTTTTGTGAAGGTAAGAATCAGAAAATTCCACAATGGCAAGGGTTTTTTAAAAAGAAACAGAATGGAATCTTTCCAAGCATGTAAAGGAGACAGCATTGGCTCTTCTGGTCAAAACAGCTGAGGAGCAGTAATGAGTCAAGAATGCTCCTATACTTGAAGCCTTGAAAATAAGAGCCAATATTATACGCTTCAATGCAGAACACTGTCTTGGTAAATTTGATCATCATGTATGCAAAATATTTGAATTAAATATAGAGTCCAATGGCACCTTTAAGACCAACAAAGGTTTATTCAAGGTTTGAGCTTCCGTGTGCACACACACATTATCAAATACGTTAGAATGGCAGGCAGGGTTCAAACGTATAGCCAGAGAATGAACAGCAAATTAGCATGCAACATGATGATGATCAAGATATGCAAAGTGACACTGAATAACAAGTGGGAATCACTTCCCAGTCATTTCCCACAATTAGAAAAGACACCTTTAGACATTTCTCTGCTAGTTTGACATATTTATTGCTTTACAACTGTTCACCCTATAACCTTAACTTGTTATTTAGTGTCACTATGCATATCTTGATCATCATTATGTTGCATGTTTGTTGTTGTTCAGCAGCACAGTCGAGTCTGACTCTTCGTGACCCCATGGACCAGATCACACCAGGCCTTCCGGTCTTCCGCTGTCCTCCGTTGTTGCATGTTAATTTGCTGTTAATTCTCTGGCTATAGGTTTGAACCTTGCCTGCCATTTTAACGTATTTGATAATGTGTGCATGCACATGAAATCTCATACATTGAATAAACCTTTGTTGGTCTTAAAGGTGCCATTGGCCTCTAAATTTGTTGTACTGCTTCAGACCAACACAGCTGACCAACTGGGTCTATTTGAATTAAATATTATTATTCTTATAGCCCAATGAATAATTCATCCAAAGCATTCATGATTCCTGCATGAGTCTCAACCTTTCAGTCTAGATTTCATTGACAAATAGTCTGTTTCTGAACTGTGGGCTACCCAAATGCTAGGTAAGGTATAGTTTTTTTCAGGTAGTATGTGGCCTATCTATAAGAGCAGCAACCAGTTTCGAGGAAAGAGCTGAATTATTTTCCTTTGCTGCCTTTCTAATTTCTTTCCAGGATTGCCTGATGGCTTCCTGTTTCTTGTACCTAATAAGAACCTTGTACTGGGCTTTTTGATATTTTAGGTCCTGCAGTGCTACTGCATCTGGATTAAACCTATATTTGGCATAATTCGCGTTGAGTGATTGTTTCATACTTCTGGACCATTTCCCAAGAAAGAGACATCAAAACTGTTCTCTTTTATGCCTTTCTCTTGTGTGATGAAATGATGCCAATATCCATGATACAAACACCACTGTTTTTGCATTCTTGGCAATATTATATGCTTCACTTTCAAGCCAGGAAAGTTCAGAATGTGTGAGGACTCATGAGTTCAAATGGACTTTAATAACTGGTCTCAAATAGATGCCGTTTACCACCCAATGCCAAACATATTTACCTGCAAATGAGTCGCATAAAGTTCAATGGAGGTTTCTTCCTGGTAAGAATTGCAACCCTAGCTGTACATGAAAAAAACCTTTTGTGCTGAAAAAGACATAGCAGACTGAAGATGAGTAATACTTCCATTCAAAAAAAAAATTTCGTATTCAAGCTATGATTATCAATGTATGCCAAAATACGAAGCATTCTTATATTCGTACACATGTGCTTCTATACAGGTACCAGGACCCTCCAGATTTCCATTTTCATTGAGTGTCCTCATGATGCATCAGACACTGATGCAAAGGCTCCACAGGAGTTTTGGAGAGACACAAGGGGCTGCCATGAGAAAGGAGCCCCAAAGGGCAGAGCACATGCAGAAGCTTCCATGAATGTACAGAAGCTCTTTAGCTCATTCCCATTATATCTGGAGGCAGGGAGACGGTTCTAATCAATATTTTAGAGCAGTAAAACAGATTGAGGCACTCATGTCTCCGTCATAAGTACACAAAAAGTGCCTTGCCCCAATGCAATGTGAGGGGACGACTCGCTTCTGTTTTCAAGGAGAAAGAGAGAAATCATATAAATATGCCCACAGTTTATAGACTTCCAAGCACAAAACTAATTTCTGAGAATATCAGTAAAAACTGACACGCAAAGTACAAAGACAATCAGACATATATGCACAGACCTATTTATTTCAGTGACTATTAAGCTTGAATACCGCCTCGATAAGGTTAAAGGCCCCTGAAATCTGAAATATGCAAATAACATTATATCATGCTGTGCACTGGGGCTAACGTGTTTTGATATGTTCTTGCTTTTAATCAAACAATTTACATTTTACGTTTATGTTTCCTCAATGAGGTGTCAAGATATTCTGCTGTTGCAATAGCCATTTTATAAAATCTAGGCAATCAGGTGTCTTTTTATCTCCCAGCACAAATAGGATAGAAACTGATTTTGAAGTCAGTTGCTAGGGATTATGCATCTTAAGAAATATTATTGAGCTTCAAAACAGTGGCACCTTGACTACCAGAGGATGGCTCACAGAAGCTAATTTGGTTTTAGAAAAACTGCGTATTAAACATAGAACAGCTGCCACTGCTAGAAAGGAATGCATATGCAAAACTTTGGGTTTACAGCAATGAGTAGGAAAAGTAGGCAAAGGGACCAGGCATATAGAGGACAGGAGGCATCATGGCTATATGCTATCCAAGTAAAGACCAGGCAATCTTGTATGTACGATAAAAGTAATAACTACTGTATATTTTACAAAATTATGTTCCAGAGAATAAAGCTTTCTTTCTGCTTTTTGTTTCTATCACTTTGAAGTGATACTTGACATCAAATAACACACTATGATGCACAGTCTCTTATTCTTTCATCTCTGCATGAAAGTTATATGAAAATCTTCTTGCTTACTTTTTATGTTTCTAAAAATATGAAGTACTTTGGGTTAGCTAGATTGTGGATCAAACTGCCTGGTTCATACCTCTCATATACACTCTCAAGTTAAGGTAAGGGGTCTAAAACAAAACAACAGATACCTTCTGTCTGAAGGACTTCAGATGCCAGCATTTGTAGAAAGGCTATATCATAGAGTGTCTGGGGTGAGGAGGGAGCATGAGTTCTCACACAGCCCCATTATGTCTAAAGTGTAATAAGAGT
>NW_015173761.1:163335-172857 GCF_001447785.1 Gekko japonicus
TGTAAATATATGTCAATATAGCCTTTCTACAATTATGGCATTAGTGCTATTGGTGAAGACAGAAGACATATTCAGGTTCTTGATCCACCATTCACAGCCCACCATTTTGACAGGAAAGGTAAGCACATTTCAATTTTGCCTATATAAATCAATGAAATGTAAGAGTACCTAACTTTTATTGCACTGCTCAATATTTTCCTTACTATACATACAGCTTGAAAAAAAAACTTCCTAAACAAGCAAAATATTTCTACATAACAAATACTTTTCCAAAGTTACATGACACATTTTGCCAAAGGTCAACATTTCCATGGGTACAATGATTTCCACCTGTCAAGCAAGATTATCTCATATTTGTTGATTTGACTCCATTTAGACCTTGTCTTTCCTCCCAATAGGGACCCAAAGCCGCTTAGATACTTCTCTCCTCCATTTTATCCATGTGTGGTAGATTAGCTGAATGTACACGACTGACCCAAGGTCACCAAGCAAACTTTCATGACAGATTGGCAATTTGAACCCCAGTCTTCCAGATCCCAGTCCACCACTGGCAGGAAAATTGTCCAGGAAATCCTTGTGCCAATGGAAACACTAATTTGGGTTGAAGCTCTAAACTGAAGGTATAGGATTTTCAGTATGGACACAATACTTGTTTAGAAGGACCCTACAAAGCCACATGTGCTTTCTTTTCACTAAAAATAGTACTGATCTTTGTTCTCTGAATGTGCATTTATCCATTTCTTGTGATCAGCTAAAAATAGCCAGAAGGGCTTCTAAATTTTGCTTGTAAAGAGGTACTGAAGTTCATTAACTTTCTGTACAGTAGGATTTGTTTTTCCAGGCCAAACCAATATACCAAATGCTACATTTTCCTATTTTGAAATGAAACACTGTTCCTGTTAGTAGGAGCAGGAGCCAGAAGAAGCAATGAGAATGACGGTGACGATGACTGTTGGGTATGAATAATTAGCTAAGCTGGAAGACAAGTTACAATGTTTCTTAATTTACCTACCTGCTTCATTTATAGCCTGCCTTTCTCTGTGATATTTAAGGTGGGTTATAAAACCTACCACTAAAAACAATTCAATCAGACAAGCTTATACCCAGAATAAAACTTTGTTGGTCTTAAAGCTGCCACTGGACTCAAACTTTGTTCTGCTGCTTCTGTCCAACACGGATGCCCACCTGGATCAATCCAACAGCACTTTAAACCCTTCACCCCTTCCTGCAATTTATCTCCTTGTAATCCCTTTCCCCATGTGCTTTTCTCCCAGCTGACTTTGCTTCTATTGCAGAGCTCAGCTAAGGAGACACCTGCCTAAGTAGGCTGGCTGCAGGAGGAAGGTAAGCAGCCCCGTAGCTAACGACTTTTTGCTCAGGGGGCCAATGTTTTGCTCAGGGGGCCTGCCATTCTATGCCTGTGCGGTACTGCCATGCCATGCTCATACTTCTAAATAATAACTAAATAATAAATACAAGTGGTTTATTGCATATTATAGTCCTCACATACAGGGCTGGCCCAAGCTTATTTTGCACCCTAGGCGAGGATCCCTTCTGGCACCCCCACACCCGTGCCCCCCCCTAATTTTCAAAAATAAATGCATTGTAAAATCCTAATCATTGGATATTCAACCAATCACCTAGGAAATAAAACCATGCAAACACAATAAAGAAGGGTGGCCTCTATGGCATTGTGCCCCACTGAGGTCTCTGTCCTCCCCAGGCTCCACTCCCCAAATCTCCAGGAGTTTTCCAGACTGGATCTGGCAACCCCATGCTCAAAGTGGCCTGTGCCCACACACATCCAGAGAAACGTTGCAGCCTTTGTTCTAGCCAGGGTTACTCAAGTTGCAATGCTTTGACTACATGCCCCCCCCGCCTCCCCCCTCCAAAGCAGCCATTTTCTCCAAGGGGAACTGATCCCAAGAGCCAGGGGAAGGTCAGAGAACTAATCTTCTGCCTGGAGAGCAGTTCCAGGAGTCTCCAGACCCTGCCTGGAGGTTGGCAGTCCTAATTTTAAATGGCTTTTTAACCATGCCCCCCCCGCCTCCCCCCTCCAAAGTAGCCATTTTCTCCAAGGGGAACTGATCCCAAGAGCCAGGTGAAGTTCAGAAAACTGATCTTCTGCTTGGAGAGCAGTTCCAGGAGTCTTCAGACCCTGCCTGGAGGTTGGCAGTCCTAATTTTAAATGGCTTTTAACCCTCCCCCTCCTCTCTCTCCCCTCCCCCTCCTCTCCCTCCCCTCCCCCTCCCTCCTTCCCCCCCAAAAAAACCTTACCAGCTGGTTTCCCGAGCACTTCACTAGTTGCGCTGAGTGGCTCAGCCTGAGCCAGAGGGAAGGTGCGAGGTGGCTCCGCCTGCCGGCAGTATCTGGAGGAGACTTGACCCGGGGCTGGCGTGGGTCACTTGCTGGCACTTGCCACTGGCCGCACGCACTCGTTTGCGCCCAGGTGCTGACTCAGCTCAGTGAGGCGCAATGTGCAAGGCAGGCCAGCAATGAAGCAGCCGGGTTTCTTCTGGCCGCACCAGCAGCGGCACACTGGGGCTTTTGGTGGGGCCGGGACCAGAGGGGCACTGAGGCGTGTGTGAGGCAGGCCGCCAAGAAGTAGAAAGCAGGGCTTCCTTCTGGGCGGTGCGCTGCCGGCATGTGGCCTTTTTACGGGGGCGAGGCCAGAGGGGCGCTGAGGGATGCTTGAGGCGGGCTGCCGGGAAGGCGGAAAGTGAAAGTGAAGCAGCCGAGCTTCTTCTGGGCGGGCGGCATGCCGGGGATTTTGGTGGGGGGGGGCAGAGTGGCGCTCAGACGTGTGCAAGGCGCGTACAAGGTGCGCACAAGGCGCATGTACCGTAAAGCAGGGCTTCTTTACTAGGCTTTTGGCAGGTGCTGGGGGGGCTTTGGTGGGGGGGCTGGGTCCTGTTTGGTGCCCCTCAGGCTGGCCAGAAAGGCGCTGAGGCGTGCGCGAGGCGGGCCACCAAGAAGGAGAAAGCAGGGCTTCCTTCTGGGTGGCGTGCTGCAGGCATGTGGCCTTTTCACGGTGGCGGGGCCAGAGGGGTACTGAGGGGCGCCTGAGGCAGGCCGCCGGGAAGGCGGAAAGCGAAAGTGAAGCAGCTGAGCTTCTTCTGGGCAGGCGCCATGCCGGGGCTTTAGGCGAGGGCGGGCCAGAGGGGCGCTGAGGCGCACGCAAGGCACACGAGGCGGAAAGCAGGGCTTCTTTACTAGGCTTTTAGCGGATGCTGGGCGGGGCTTTGGTGGGGGGCTGGGTCCTGTTTGGCGCCCCTCAGGCTGGCCCGCGCTCTAGGCAAATGCCTAGTTTGCCTAGCGGGTGAG
This sequence comes from Gekko japonicus, assembly GCF_001447785.1. NCBI lineage: Eukaryota > Metazoa > Chordata > Lepidosauria > Squamata > Gekkonidae > Gekko > Gekko japonicus. Next base: position 166,660 of record NW_015173761.1, read on the forward strand.
CTGGCCCTGGTCACATATGTATTCTCAACAAGAAGGACTATAAATCCTATGTATTATAGTGTATTTCTTTTTCAGAATAGTATATCAGAATACTGAATGTGTGCAATGGATATTAGGATGTCTGTTGCTATAACAGCATTTTTTGGAGGTAGATGTAGTGTTAAGTGCCCTCCATGCCTGACAGGAGAGAATGAAGATTCCCAGTCATTCTTCCATCTGGTTTTAAATAACCAGATTTCACATCACCTTCAATGCACTCCTGCCTGGCAAAGTTCTGGCTCAATCTGGACCCCAGCTGGCTTCGTCCGGCAGGCAGCTGCCCCTTCCTCTTGGCTAGGGGGGGAGGTCACACGCAAGGGAAAGGAGGTGAAGAGCCTCCATGTTCAAAGGCAGTGTACCCTGGAGGGTGGCAGGGGAAGGAAGTCCCAATAGGTAGGGCTGGTTCAAAGTGTTCTGTAGCCTCAAATGACGTACATCTTTTCCCCTGCTAGACCTCTGTTGCCACGGGGGGGGGTCCAAGTTGACCCCTAGAGCTGTCAACCTCACCCACCACTGACCCCACCAATGCTGCTGGCCTCAGAAAGGCAGTGGGGGAGAGAGAAAGACCAGTGCCAGGCCCACCCTGCGTGACCTGCCAACTTGGTGGCGAGGAGAGGAGCCCCTCGGCTGGTCTCCAGCAGCAGAGACTGGGCAGGGGGAGAAAGCAGGGTGCCTCCTCCTCCTTGTGGGAGCCTGGCTGGCTGTGGCAGGGAGGGAGGGAGGCAGGCACCCAGGAGGGAGGCCTGGTGGGTGGCGGGTGTCCCCCACTCAGCAGCCCTCCCCTATCACCTCCCAGCAGCAGCAAGGATAGCAGGGCAGGGCCGGCGGCGTGGAGACACTGGCTGCTGGGCTGAGGGCAGCAACGGCAGGGGGGAGGGGAATCCGAGGATTGGGGAGGGGCCTGAACTAACCGTGGGGGATGGGCCCCACTGGCCCCACTGTAGGTCTGAAGGTAAGCCTTAGGTGAAACGATGGTTCTGCACTCCTCTCCTATGTACTTGCTTGCTGTTGAAAGCATAACTCACCAGCTTCCTCTCTCTGTGTGGCTGCAGCAGATATCAAGCATACAGCTCTACCCTCATTAGGGTTAGCCTGGCCCCGGTTCAAAGAGAAAGAATTTAAGCAGCATAGCACAGTAGAGGTTTAAAATATTCTATATATAAACAAAGGCATATCAAATTTCTGATGGCAGCAACCTAGGAGAACATTGGCAGTGATAACCTGGTATGGCCCAAAAGCAGAGAGTTAGGACATGGAAGAGCAAATAGTATTCTGCTCCCCTGAATGTGTAACAACTTAAGTCCGCAGATCTGGACTCCAGACCCCAAAATCATGCACCTGTGCATATGCCTATTAAATGGTACTATGACACAGTTTACACCAGACATCTGGCACATATTTAACAGTTCAGAGGAAAGAACAGCCCATACTCACTCCCAAGAGATGCAGAGTAAAGACTGAAGCAACTAAAATGAAAACAAGCTGTTAACTACATTCTCAGCAGGACTACTGTGTCTGACTGGCATAGAGCCAATTCCTAGTCCCTTAAAAGCATAGCATCTGTAATTCATGAACAAAGTGGAAAAAATGATCAAGTGAAAATAAACTATAGCCTCTGTAAAACCGGGGGAATTTGACAGTGATCACCATAACTATATTGTATGTTGAGAGTTTCCTATGCAACATGATACAGATAGTGGTAAATTGGTCTGGATATTCAAAACAAACCTAAGAAGACTGATTTATGTAGTTCATCCAGGCCAGAGATCTGTTTCAACTATATTTTTATAGCAATAAGAGTTCTGTTTAGATCCTCTGTGATGTGATATCATACAAAAGTATCATTCCACCATCTATCTGTTTTAGTCAATATATATTATCCTGCCACTCAGCCAAAAGACTCATGGTAGCTAACATAATATTTATATCTATATCTACATGTGCATATATATGACTAGTATGAGCGTATTCATGTGCATGCATTCAACAAAAGAAACAGACATCAAACCCACAAAAATCAGAGAAGAACAAACAAATGCAGTAGCAGCAGTCCGAGTCTTCTTTTTCAAGAGAAGAAGAAAAGGAGTTGGTTTTTATATGCCACTCTTTTTCCTGCCTTAAGGAGTTTCCAAGTGGCTTTCCCTTCCTCTCCCCACAACAGGCACCTTGTGAGGTAGTGTGGGGCTGAGAGAGTTCTGAGAGAACTGTGATGGACCATGATGGTGCTCCTATTCAGAATCAAGAGCTTGGCAGGAAGGAGAGAATGCATGCTCGGTGCTAAAACTCACATAGTGATTACTAGCCCAGCAGAGGTAACCATCTAGACTCAAGATCAGAAACTGTTACCCAAAGTCAGATCAGCTAATTGGTGGGGTCAATGAAGAGCAGCTGGAAAGAAAACAGAAACAGAGGTCCAGACTTGGGGACATCTTACATAAGAGAAATAAGCCTGGGGTGAGGCTGGTTGTCTTCCACAAATTCATCAGTGGAGTGAACAGGACAGAGTGTGGAGGAGCAAATCTGGTCAGAATGTTGAGAGTAGACATTTCTGTGACATGAAGGGAAGTGTTACGTACTAAGATGGCCGTGGCGGCGCTAGCCAGGCCATTGATGTAGACCTATTATAGACTGGGTCTTGTACATACAGCCTCTCACAAGAATTGGGGGTGTGTTGGGTGTGAGTGTGGACATGCATATAAGCCGGCCTCAGACTGGCAAGTTTATCCTTAGTTCTGATATAATCAATAAACTTGAGCTGATTTCACTATGCTACACCTGAAATTCCACTACATTATAGCAGGAAGTAGATGTCATATACCCAGGGAAGTACAAGTGGATTCTACTGTGAATTTAACCCTCCTTCTCCCACACACTGTTGTTTGTACTCTTCTCTCAGCTCTTGAAGATCAATGAGAGGCAAGAGAAGCAAAAACTTGGCCTGATCCAAACCATAGAAAGGAAGACTGATGGGTCACAGTCCAGATAATCTTTCTGTCTCTTTAACAATTCCACGGGTGGGTGGAAAGGACAGTTTCAGCATCTCTTACCCACTGCTGTCCCTCCCCTGGTGGGAGGGGAGAGTTCTGAGTAGGAATAAGAGAAGGGAAACATCCCCCCAAAGCACCAGACACCCTGGAACATTTTCAGTTCCCCCTAAAGTAACTGGCATGACTCACTTGCTTGAGCAATCTAGAGTTGCTTTGTCCAGGCCTGTCTAAGACATGATCTGCCGAATCCTGTAGAGCACTTCAGCTACATAGTATGTTAGGTGCTTGGCAAGCTCTCCTTGTTGTTTGCAGTGGCAGATTTATTGAGCAGGCTGTGATGCACAGCTAGTGAGTGGTGTTGGGTTTGGGGGAGGGGGTCACAAGTCACACAGACCTGGCTTTGCTTAGCACAATGCTTCCCAGCCTGTGGGCTGGGTCCCAGAAGTGGCACACAAAGCCTATGAAAGTGGGCCACAGGCCAGTCCTCTGATACTGGACCTCCTCTAAGGACGGTTCCGAATGCCCGACTCTGCCTTATGTATGACAGTGGGCACGGCGTGAGTAATTTTCCTGTGTATACAGAGGGCGGATTGGACAACGAACGCTCCTATTTCCCAGGAAGTGAGACAACACGCTAGGTTTAAGAAATAAATGTTGCCTTTTACTAAGCAGTTCTCAAGCATACGAAAAACAGATACACACGCAGATTCACACAAGTTCCTTAGTTACAATAGTATATAGAAAGCAATCAGCATGAAAAGCAATAAATCCAACAGACAAGGGGATAACACAACAGGATATCGCTTATACTTATCTGAGGTCCAAGCTGAGAAGAAATCTCCTCGTAGAAGAAATGGGGGAGCTTAAGTAACAACTGGTGGAATTCTAAGACACACGGACTAGTCCAGCCAGCCACGTGCGGGTTCCCTGGTCGCGACTTCAGAGAACGCAGTAAGAATCACCTGCAGTACTTAAGTTGCAAGGTGGGGAAGGGATGGGTTAACCAGAGAAACAAAGGCTGTGTTTCTCTTTTTAAAAGCTTGTTTTTGGGCTTGGCTTAAGGCCAATAAACCCCTAGAAAACCGTCCCCTTTACTATGCTATAGGTTAGAAGGGTTGTGACGTCCTAGTTGAGGGGAAGGGGGCAATATTCAAATGATCTGCCCTAACTTCAAAGGGAGCCATGTTGCCAGGTGTCAAAAGTCCGTTCCCTTGGCAACTTTTGACTTGCAGAGATGTGCCTGGTCCAGAAGACAATAAAGGATGTGTTCTTTGTGATGCCAAACCAGATAGGAAGATGGGTTACGTGGTTTCCCACAGATCAGCAATGGTGATCTGCCTGTTGTTCTGCCAAGTTTCCAAACTGAGCGTAATGGCGTTTGTCATCTCTGTCCTGAAGCACGCTGGGAAAGTGCAGGGAAGCACGTGTTCTGTAGCACAAGCCTTGCTCACCCAAACGCAAGCATGAGATGCCAAGCAAGCCATACAAACACACAACAATCCCCTTATCCCATAGGCACAGATGTACAGACTATTAACAGACATAGCATCAGCACAGTACAGACAATGCAGTTTGTGGGCCACATGGTAACACCTCCCTAATGGTGGCTCCTGCCCTTTACATCCTTCTCTTTCATTCCTCCTCACCAACTTATCACATTCTCATCGCCGCCTCCCTCTCTGTGGCAATAATGGGGGGGGAAGCATCTGGCAAATAGTAAATTCATGGTAGTAGCTAAAAGAAGCCAGGGGGAGGAAAGTTGGAGGATATATATGCCATGGAAAAAACAGAGGAGTAGAGAAAGAGGGGGTGTGTATACTCCATCTATTGGGATATATGTCTGTGTAGTGAGGTAGCAAGCTGTTACAGCATGTGTATAGATCAGGAAGATCTAAGTGCCTAAGTCTTAGCTGTCATGCTAAGTGGCTAACATTGTTACAGCCAGGTGTTAAACGAGCAGGTGCTACCCCTTGTGGTCATTAGGAGTAGGTAATTAGTTTGCCCTGATGTTCATTGGCTGTGTGTTGTATATAATGTCTAAGCTTGATAAGCCAAATGGGAGACATAGCTCTCTCCAAACCGAGGTATGTTATGCTGTGTAACAGTCTGTATGTTCTCTGTATATAGTTACCATTATTGCACTATAAACTTTCTGCCTTTCACCACCAGTTGGTCTCCAGGCTTCTTATTTACTGCACCCAATAGGGTTATGGGCCGAGCCTGGCGGTAGAGACTGCACTGGTGAGTGGAGGCTCTAAGCTGGAGCTGCACAATGGTGGAGCAGAGAGTGGATGAGTGACCCTGACTGGGAAAGCTTTGAGGATGGTGTTCTGAGCTGGCTGCTAGGCACCAACCTAGACTCATTGACTGGCAGCAGTTTGTCGGATACTGAGGGTGAAGGGAGGCCTGTGGAGGTAATTCCAGTGGTTCCTGCTACAGAAGGTGATAGTGCAATGGTGCAGCCCAATGTAGCCCTCATAGACAAACTAACTGACTCTAATTATTCCTCATGGAGTCTAAAAATGGAATAGTTCCTGAAGAGGGAAGGTCTCTGGCATTTTGTGCACAACCCTCCTGCAAGCCCCATGTCTGCAGCAGACACTACTTCAGATGAAAAGGCTCTGGCTAACATTATACTCGGCCTGTCTGATGCCCAGCTGGTGTTCGTCCGTTCCCAGCAGTCTGCAAAAGGTGTGTGGGATGCTTTGCGGGGGGTGTATGCAAGGGAGTACCCATGTCTGCAGCAGACACTACTTCAGATGAAAAGGCTCTGGCTAACATTATACTCGGCCTGTCTGATGCCCAGCTGGTGTTCGTCCGTTCCCAGCAGTCTGCAAAAGGTGTGTGGGATGCTTTGCGGGGGGTGTATGCAAGGGAGTCGGCTGAAACGCTCATTGCTTTAATGAGACGTTTGTACAAGCTGCAAATGAAGCCAGGAAGCTCAGTCCAAGAGCACGTAAATGCTTTCGCTGACTGCTATTTTCAGCTGGACTCGAGGGGCAAAAATATAGAAGACCTGGACAGAGTTTACATATTGTTGTCTTCTCTTCCTTCCGAGTTTAACCATTTGATCTCACTGGAAACGTTAGACACTGCTCGGTTAACGTCTGCTTATGTGATATCTCGTCTCTTGGATGAAGAGCAACGGCTGAGAGAGTCACGGCTGAGTGCT
>NW_015173761.1:175529-185598 GCF_001447785.1 Gekko japonicus
TGTGGAGCAAAAGCTAGAAGAAAGCACATCTTGATTAGATACCAAACAGTTCAATTGCATGTTAATAATGGTTTTGTGAAAATTGTTAGATGTGATTCAACTTGTAACCTTGCTGATGTACTGACAAAATGCATGTACTCTGAACAGTTTAAAGTATTCAGAGGGGGGCTAGGTGTAACACTTACTACCTTGGAGGCGTATTGGGATATATGTCTGTGTAGTGAGGTAGCAAGCTGTTACAGCATGTGTATAGATCAGGAAGATCTAAGTGCCTAAGTCTTAGCTGTCATGCTAAGTGGCTAACACTGTTACAGCCAGGTGTTAAACGAGCAGGTGCTACCCCTTGTGGTCATTAGGAGTAGGTAATTAGTTTGCCCTGATGTTCATTGGCTGTGTGTTGTATATAATGTGTAAGCTTGATAAGCCAAATGGGAGACATAGCTCTCTCCAAACCGAGGTATGTTATGCTGTGTAACAGTCTGTATGTTCTCTGTATATAGTTACCATTATTGCACTATAAACTTTCTGCCTTTCACCACCAGTTGGTCTCCAGGCTTCTTATTTACTGTACCCAATACCATCTTGGAGTGGCTCCTTCAGCAGCCCAGCCTCCTGCCCAGCCCCCTGTATTGCTTCACTATTTGATGTGAGAGATGAACTGTGCAGAGCCCCTTGCCACCAACCTTTTCATTGCTATTTGTCATCACCTCAGCCCAGTGCCCTCCAAGGGCACCTCCTCAAACTCTGGCTTTGACTCAGCTGGCAGAGAAGGAGAACTCCCACTTGCTTGGGTCTGTGTGTGTGTGTGTGGGGGGGGTAGTTGTACCTTTTATGTAATGTTTGTTGGTTTCTCAAAAAAATAAATACATCTGGTGGGGCACTATAGAAAATGGAATTGATGGGTGCCAAGGTCATAACTTGCCTGAGGCACCCAAAAAATCATGGGCCAGCTCTGGATGGGTCACCATACCAAGTATATTTGGGCTTGTGGGTCACCGTACCAAAAAGGTTGGGAACTACCAGCTTAGCATATCAATACCCTAGCTGGTATATCCAATATGCTTGGATAATAGAGTGTTGGAGAAAACAATAAGCTCTCACTTCCACACAGGGGATTTGACTTGGAAACACAGCCAAGGCTAGAGTACTCGTGCGTTATGGTTCTGTGAAAGAAAAGGCTGTAGACTACATTCTAGCTATGATATTAGGTGTTATAAACAGTCTCTGATAATAACAGTTCAGGAAAATCTTGAGAGACAGAGGCAACAGCCACAGGTCAGTGACAGCCCAGAAGTGGCTGAAGAATCTCTATATAATAATCCTCTTAGTCTATTGGTCATTTCCAGCTCTCCCATTGGCTGTACAATGTGCTCCCATCAGCCATTGGGCCGTCAGCTGACACTCAAGAGTACTTGCGTGCCATTGGCTGGAGGCTGGGGCTGCTCCTCTTCCCTGCGCGCTTCCTCTTCAGCCACTGTTCCCTGTCAGAATAACTGACAAAAGACTGTATCTCCTGATGAAGACACTTCTCCTGCTTGGCTCCTCTGTGGGACTAACTTTTCCCTCAGTGGCTGTTGGTAGGCAACCAAGCTTGGTTCTGTCAGTAAAAAGACAAAGGAAGGAAACCCTTTCTAGGCCTTTGTGAGGAACTCATTAGGGCCAGTCCCGACTAGGGTTGCCAGCTCCAGGTTGGGAAATTCCTGGATATTCTGTGTCTAAGGAAGCCAGAGTTTGGAGAGGGGAGAGGCCTCAGTTGAACAGACTGCCATAGAGCCCACTCTCCAAAGCAGTTATTTTCTCCGGGGGGGGGGAAGAGATTTGTTGTCTGGTGTTCAGTTATGATACCCAGTGATCTTCAGGCTCCAGTAATGAAAAACAACCACTTATTCCTTCATAGAAAAAAAAATACAAAGGTCAATAAAATTACACATAGCAGTCTGCTCCAAACTCTCTCAGTCAATATCCTTCTAACAGTTTTGCATTCTCGAAAGCAGTCTGCTCCAAATCCAATCTTTCTTTCAACACTTATTCCGGATATTTAAGTGTTTCAGACCTCTGGTCTTTTCTCAGGAACAAATCTATAAACACAGAATTCCAGTGATATTACATTGAAATTACATTATATTACACTAGGAAAAAGGCCCTTTGTGGAAATAAATACGAGATCTAGAAAGAGGCTCTGGGCGGGTGCCCCAGCCTTGGACACTCAGTGTCAATTTGCTGTGGTGACCTCAGCAGGGTATATTACACTGAGTCCACCATTTTCTTCAGAGGAACTGATCTCTGATACCTAAAGAACAGTTGTAATTTTGAGTGATCTCCAGCCCTCCCCTGGAGATTGGCAATGATGGTTCCCCAGAAGGGAATAGTTGGTTTGGAGGGTGGAGTCTATGGCTTTGTCCCTGTCCGAGGTCCCACGCCTCCTGAAACCTCACCCTATCCAGGATCCAGCCTCACCTCTCCAGAAATTTCCCACCTGGAGTTGGCAACCCTATCTCTTTCCCAGCCAATCATCAACCTTTGGAGATTGGATACATTTTACCTCACAACAGCAAACTGTTTAGAATGTTAGAGGCAAAAGCCAATCAAGTTGCATATGTAAATGACCTCTGTGTTTCGAGGCAAAGACCAATGAGGCTGCATATGCAAATAACCTCTGTGTTCTGACTGGCTATGGGGGGGGGAGGAATAGCAAACTGTTCAGAATGTTGGCGGCAAGACTCAAGCAATGTAGCCAGTGGATAGGGACAGATTCTGAGTGACACACCAGGGCGCCAACCAATTCCGGAGCATGCGGAATGTTCTAGAGAAGTGCCACCACCATTCAGCTTTTATATATAAGGGAGGTTGGTTTATCAGTCTCTATAAAATAAAGTGAGTATAAAAGTTGATAAGTAAATCCATCTTACCCTATATAAGAATCTCACATTCAGTGTTACCTTCAAGTTGACACATTCATTTATTCTAAAAATACATTAACAATAGTCACTATAACATTCATTGTTGGACCCACACTTATTTAGAATTTTCCCGGTAATACTTACTACTTTTCAGTTAATCTACTTGGGCAAGGTCTCCTTACTTATTTTCAAGCATGCTGCTGCTGCCGCCATAGTCAAATGGACCCAGACTATGCCTCACTACCTCCGTCCTTCTATAATATAGGCTTCAGAAACACAGCTGCAACTAATTAAGACCATATTTACATTCTTAGAAGGACGGAGGTAGTGAGATATTTAAACTCTATCTTAGTCAACATAACAAACCTTCCTGATGCTTTAAAAGTGCACTGTCTTCTAAATGACTCTGTTCCGGAAATAACAATGAACGTAGCCATGTTTTTACAGTCAGCAATATAGCTACATCAGGAAAACTTACAATGAGTAATTGTTTTATCCTACATTGTTTTATATGTATGGTTACACTTGGTTTTAAATGCATGTGTGTGTTTAAATATGCCAATAAAGGTCAATTGAACTGAACTGAACTGAGTTCAGTTGTGATACCTAGCGATCTTCAGGTTCCACCTGGAGGTTGGCTACCCAAGGCATACCTAGGCTACCCTAGGCGTAGCAGTCAGCCCTTCCGAGCAGGGTCTGCTAAACCCAGGTTCTTGCTGTGGAAGCTGAGTGGGTAATTTCAGACCAGTCACAGAATTTCAGCCTAACCTACCTCACAGGGTTGTTGTGAAAGTCAGAAGAGGGAGAGGAGAATGATGTAAGCCGCTTTGATCCTCATTGCAGAGGAAAACTTTACTTTTCCTCCTGGGGAACTATTGTTGCCAATCTCCAGGTCTTTAACAAAGATTTCAAAATGTTTGAATTGTTTCATACAATATAATTTTTCTGCTTATGTTCGTAAATCATTCACAGAGTGTCTTTATATTTATACAATCTCCAGGTGAGGGCTGGAGAGCACTCAGAATTACAACTGCTCTCCAGATGGCAGAGATTAGTTCTCCTAGAGAAAATGGTGGACTCTGTGTCCTTATACTCTGCTGAGATGCCCCCCATTACAGTCAATGTGACATAGCAGTAAGGGCTTTAGAGCACGGTAGAGGCTGCAGGTGGGGGGGGGCAGAAAGCTGAATAGTAAAGGGCAGATAATGGCAGATTGATGCTTGGCTGGGAAGGAGATAGAGTTGCCAACTCCAGGTTGGGAAATTCCTGGAGATTTTAGAGGTGGAGCCTGGAGACGGTGGAATTTGAGGAGGGGTGGGACCTCAGACAGGTACAATGGCATAGACTCCACCCTCCAAACCAGCCATTTCCTCCTGGGAACCATTGTTGCCAATCTCCAGGTGGGGGCGGGAGATCACTCAAAATTACAACTGTTCTCTAGGAGGGAGGGAGAGGAGATTGAAAGCTGAAATCAGAGGGGCAGATAATGGCAGGCTGATGCTTGGCTTGGAAGGAGATAGGGTTGCCAACTCTAGGTTGGGAAATTCCTGGAGATTTGAGCGGTGGAGCCTGGAAAGAGTCAGGCATGAGGAGAGGTGGGACCTCAGACAGGTACAATGCCATAGACTTCACCCTCCAAACCAGCCATTCTCTCCTTGGTACCATTGTTGCCAATCTCCAGGTGGGGGCTGGAGATCACTCAGAATTACAACTGCTCTCTAGGAGGGAGGGGGAGGAGATGGAAAACTGAAGTCAGAGGGGCAGATAAATGTAGGTTGATGAGAAGGAGATAGGGTTGCCAACTCCAGGTTGGGAAATTTCTTGAGACTTGAGGGGTGGAGCCTGGAGAGGGTGGGGTTTGAGGAGGGGTGGGACCTCAGACTGGTACAATGCCATAGACTCCACCCTCCAAACCAGCCATTTCCTCCTGGAAAACCATTGTTGTCAATGTCCAGGTGAGGGTTGGAGCTCACTCAAAATTACAACTGCTCTTCAGGTAGCAGAGATCAGTTCCTTTGGAGAAAATGGTGGACTCTGTGTCATTATATCTTGCTGAGGTTGCCACAGCAAATTGATGCTGATGAGTGCCCAAGGCCGGGGCACTCTCCCAGAGCCTCTTTCTAGAGCTCATTGTATTTATTTCCATAATGGGCCTTATTCCTAGTATAAGCAGCCAACTGGGTTTTTCTGCAGCATTTTCGAAGTTATGCCCCTGCAAAGAGTGGAGTGAAAGCAGATGGGGCACAGCACAGCACATTACATGCCTGCAGGCTTCGTGCAGAGGAGTGGAGAATCAAACCTGGTTCTCCAGATTAGAGTCCACCCCTTTTAACCACTATACCATGCTGGCTCTGGTAGGTATTTATTTAGGAACAGCTTTCTACAACAAGCTAATGTATCACGATACACAGTGAACAGTAAGAGAAGATATCTTAGTAAGAGAAGAGATCTTTCATCTATTTAAATATCTATTAAGAGCAACTTGGGGAACGTTTGAGCTGGTACTGCATGTGCACTGTGGTGCTCAGTGTAAATTACCTTCAAAGTCACAAATTTGCCCTGAAGACACAAGTCCTCATATGCTTTTTCTATCACAGCACATGACAGCTGTAGGAGGGAATGATTTATATTGAATAAAAAACCAAAAAGGATTTGTACCCTTCTTCCCCCAGCACTGTGGTATTGAGGTTTATGTGCAGGCTTGTGTGCAGATGTTCAGATTAGTGCAAAGATTTCACTGGCCAAGAAGTTCAGTGAAAAGCATAATGTACTGTGCATAATTCCCATCCTGTAGCATCTCAGTTGATGCCCTTTCCTTGAAGGAGTCTGTCTTGAGTGAGCCCAGGACTAGGTGGGGGAATATTTGCCTTTCTGAACCCTACCTTTCACAAACTTTGGACAGATATTTAGGTAATAAAAATTTAAAAAGTTACCCTCATGAGAACATTGATTTACTTCGCTCAGTTTAATATAGCCAAACAGGCGTAGGAGATGTTGATGTTGGTACAGTTTGTAGTTTGAACTGAAGAGGGCATACACTTCACAATCACATTCCTGATTGTTGTATGTGTGCCCCCATAATGACCTCAGAATTATATGGATAATTTGAGCCCACATGCTATGATTCTTAATATCAATGTACAGAGAAAACAGCTCCAAAATCTCATCTACTTGTGCCTTAACAATTTATATTTGAATACAGTTTAACATCCATAGTACAATTATCACTATCATAGCATATCAATATCTTATTTCTGATAGCCTCCAAGTACCCTAGAAATCAAAAGGACTTCCAAAGGGCCTGAAGTGGTCCTCTGTGTTTTCAAGCTAGTGGTTGAGCCAGGGGATGAAGCTCAATGGTTTGAAGTAGGGTTGTGCACTTGAAAAATGGCTTTAATTCCATATCACAATTTCAGAAAGAGCAATATTATCATTTTCATTTAATGCCACCATTGTTTATCATATTGGGAAATCATGCCAGTAAATTTTCCCTTTTCATTCACACCGAATCCCCATTATTTACACTGGGGGGAAATTGCGTGTTTTCTGTAGTGGCTTTTTTTTTTTTACCAAATAGCAGCAAAATTTCATTAAGACTAGTCCTCTCTCTCTACAAAAGACTGCACAGATTTCAAATGAATTGGACAAAAGGGTCCAATTCACAGCCCCCTGAAGCCCACAGGATGTCCTCAGCATCCTTCTCTCCATATGGGGCAAAACAATTCCTAGAGAAGCTGTTTTAAACTAAATGGCCTCCCCACCAAATCAAAACAAATGAACAACAGTTAAACTGAGAACAGTATATTAATAACAGCAAAGCAATTCCCCCCTTCCAAACAGACGGGCCTTTATTGAATGTGTGTCTATACTATGTTGTATAGTGACCACTGAGGAAGGCCCTTTGAGACCGAAACACGTTTGGTCTTCAGTTGGAAAGTGTTGACCCATCATGTGTATTAATATTTGATATCCTTTTATTAGTCTGATACTGAAAAAATATTAACCCGAATATATTTTAATATGTGTACACCCTAATAAATTTTGTACTTTTATAATATATATGGTCAGCTTAACAAATCTTATAAAGCCTTAAAAACAAACTCCTCTCTCACCAAGACAAAGTAGCCTATCATTTCAGTGTAGGTCTGTGAGTCTCTGCAAAAACGCCATCCAATTTTGCTGTAAATATTGGGGACATGTTTAACTTACAATATCTGACACCCCAAATAAGCTTTTACCCTTCTTCAAAAGTAACAAACTTATTTTGTTTAACTGAAGACATCTGTTGAGTCCCTGGGAGGAGGGAGCAAGAATACTTTACCCAAGGACAACTAGCCATTAAAGGCACTGGGAATTTCCTGGCGGGCTGATGGCCTGCCCCCCCCACCTTGGGGCCTGCCCAGTCCAGGGTAGAACAGCTGTGTACTGCCCAGGGCATGCAACTGGGCAAGCTTTACCCCACCCAATAAGGCACCTCCTTGGCTGGGCAAGCCACATGCAGAACGGGGCATAGAATGAAGATAGCTGGGCCAAGGGCTAGCATAGATGAAGAAGGTTTTGGGGGGATGGGGGGGAGCCCCACACAAAAGCAATCTTTTCAGCTAAGTTGTATAGTCTTTAAAAATGACTGAGACGTTTTTAAAGCAATACCTTTGTCTCTACATTTTTTGGCAACACCCCTCAAAGCAAGTATCCAGCCATGCTGATTTTTTCATGAGTCAGTCAATAATGTTAGTTGTCAGCATCGGATAAAGTGCAACAAGCAAACAAAGAACTGGGGCAATTATTGGTATTTCTTCCATTGACTCACACTCTCTGCAAATCAGGGCCATAATTCAGTACAGTGTCCCACTGATGCTGGCATAGCCTTAGGATACCAGCTGAGCTATCTCAGCTGAGAGATAGGGGGGGAAATCTCTTTATTTTGAGGACATGAGAGCAGAGCAACAGCATTGGATGCCATACTGCCAACTTTCCGTAATCGTGGAGTAGCATGCCAATGGCACCCCTGTGCTAGCCACACACAGCCAATGCCCTCTCAGTGATGCAGAAACATGTCATTTTTATTCCCCCCCACACAACATGAATGCAATACAACCAGGGGTCGTTTCGTAGAAAAAGAGCTAGGGGAACTCATTAGCATAACTCATTAGCATATGCCACACACCCTGACATCACCGGAAGTGTGTCATAAGGCCACACCCACCACTCAGTCTTCGTCTTAAAGGTTAGTCTTAAAGGTGCTATTTGTTAGTCTTAAAGGTGCTATTTGAACTCTTGGACTATTTTGCAGCAACAGACTAAGACAGCTAATTCCTCTGAATCTAAACCCACCACTCAGGCTCTACCCCAAAATCTGTTTGGGGCCTGGCGGTGGACCTGCAAGGCCGGTGGGAGTGCGAGGAAGCCCTGCCAAGGCCCTCCCTGGCCCCAGGCAGGCAGGGGTGGGGAGAGGCAGGGAGGAAGCAACTCTCCTGCCTCCTCCTGGCTGAATGAAGGTTGGAAGCGGGGCAGCAGGAAGCAGGGGGCGGGGCTTTGTCATGTGCCCCGCCCCCACACCTCACCCGGGGGAACGGCAATCCCCCGCGATCCCCCCCAAATCTACCTTTAAATACAACATCACTCCTCAGCTACATGAAGGAGTGTGGTATGCCCTGTAGGTTATCTATAACTATCATACTCTGCAGATTCCCAGAGATGCTGGTTTAAATGCCCCTCTGCCATCAGTTGCCCTTTTAACAGGCAGACACACAAGGAAAGAGTAGACAGTCCAAGCATGTTAGCTAACCACCTCCAGAACTCACTGGAAAGAGGACAACCCTAGTGAACACACCACCATTCTCAGATTCAGACTGGAAAGTCCATGCTCTTAGGAGGAGATGGCACGTTTTGCAAAATAAGGAGTACAGAAGCACCAGAAAAACCAACAGGTGAACAGGTAAATATACATCCACAGCAGGGATCTCTGCCATCTTACCAGTATCCCATTATGACAGGGCACAACTTTCAGAAATGGGAGTCAGGAGTTTGAATGCCACTAGGGGGAAGATGGGAAGAAATTGTTGGGAAATGCAAGGTCTGTTGTGGACAGATAGAGAAGATGACAAGAACATCCTGCAAGGGGCAGCAGAAGGGACAACTAGTTAGCATAGTGGGATTAGGGGCTTCTTACTATTTTCAAATAGTCTCCTTTCTGTCTCCTGATTGGCTCAGTAAGGTCTCCTTCCTACTCTTCCTGAGAACTGTTAGTTTGCCGACTCTCTCCTAGCTAGTTAGACAGTTAGACTTCTCTCTCTCTCCTCTTACTTACAAAGTTTGTTCTCTTCTTAATAGACCAACTTTATTCTTTAAACAGCTTGTGCTCCACATTACTGCATAGCTACACTTTGCCAACAGAAATCCCCTACAATGCTTGTATAAGAATGAGAGTGAGCGCCAGTCAACTTCTAGCATCCAGAAATGTTAAAAACCTTGTAAAATGTTCCTCAAAACTTGTAAGCAGAAGTTGTGATAAAAATAGCCTAAAATGGTACTAAAATTATCTTAGACATTTCATTTTTAGCAGCTGCCAGGTCTATCTAGTTCATATTTGTGCCTCTTTTCTCCCATAAAGCACATGGAAGCATCCATCATTCTAGCTTTCCCATCTCATCTTCACAACAGTTCTGTGAGACAGGTTAGGCTGAGAGCGTGTAGTTGCCCAGCTAGCAAAATTCAAAGCGGAGTGAGGATTTGAATAGATTCTCCCCAGACCCTAGACCAATACTCTAAACACTAGGGATTTTTATTTATTTATTACTGAATTTCTATCTTGCCCTCCTCCTTCATAGCAGGGCTCAGGGTGGGTTACATCAAAAGTTATATAACACAAACAATAATTTAACAGTTACAGATATAAAACCAACCAATAAACCAGATGGTGATTAATAAATGTATAACTTCCTAAGGGCTTCTGTATGAATGCACACTAAAAAAACCCAAATTCTGGGCAAGTCGAAGTCGAAGGATAAAGTGTGCAGGACCACAGCACAGAAAAGACAGTGCTAAGCAAAGCAGGGGAGGCCAATGTAATAGGGCACCTGCCACCTCAGCCATATGCCTGGTGGAACATCTCATTTTCACAGGCCCCCTGGAACTGTAATAAGTCCTGCAGGGCCCTGATCTCACTT
>NW_015173761.1:186069-196542 GCF_001447785.1 Gekko japonicus
GGAAAGAGTTCCACCAGGCCAGAGCCAAAGTTAAGAAGGCTCTGGCTCTGGTCGAGGCTAAGCAAATGTCCTTCGGGTCGGGGACCACCAGCAGACGTTGCTCTGCAGAGCATAGAGCTCTTCGAGGGACATACTGGGAGAGACAGTTTTGCAGATATGTTGACCCCAGCCTGCATGGGGTTTTAAAGTTTAATACCATAACCTTGAACATGATCCAGTATTCAATTGGCAGCCAGTGCAGTTGGCAGAGCACTGGTTGTATGTGTGTTCTTTGAGGTGTCCCAGTAAGGACCCAAACTGCTGCATTTTGAACCAATTAGAGTTTACAGGTCAATTTCATGGGCAGCCCTGTGTAGAGCAAGTTACAGTAGTCCAGCCTGGAGGATCACTGTTGCTAAGTTACAGGCAGAGTGATAGGGAACCAGTTGCCTGACATGCCAAAGATAGTAAAATGTAGATCCGGCAAAATTCATGACTTGGGCCTCCATGAAAAGCAAGGCATCCAAGATCATGCCCAGACTCCTTACCATCAGCATTGTTGTCAAAAGCACTCTGCTCAGGGCTGAGAGCTGGATTCCCAATGCAGTAGCTTTACAACCACTGGGATCCTGTCAACCACATCCTGAGAGAGTCAACTGAAGTGGCCCATTACTGGGCCTAAAGATGGCCAAGGGGGCTCCACTTCACATATCGTATCAATAGTGGCTGGGAAGTCTTGGCTGTGCAACAAGATTTTATCCACAAAATAGCTCGCAAAGGCCTCACAGCTAATTGCCAATTTACTATCATTTTGGTTTCCCTGTGAAAGGGAGGTTAATGACCCAGTTAACCTAAATAATGAAGCCAGGTGAGAGCTTGTGGGTGCAATGGAAGTAACACAGAACTCCTTCTTAGCAGCTTTCACTGCCACCTCATAGGCTTTAATAAGCATCCTATAAGACGTTCCTGCAGCTTCATCATGAGTATGCCGCCACACTTGTTCTAGCCCACTTAACTCCTGTTTCATCCTTCATGCATAATGAAATTCCCAAAACAGAGATATACCTGGAAATCACTGGTTCATTAATTACTGTGATTTTCTGGAAAGGTAACATAAATCAAAGATTCATAGGTAACAAAACTCCTCCCCACCAACATTCCATGTTGTTTTACATATTGAGGTGCTGCTAGCCAGCTACAACATGTGCTCATGTTTTCCTTTGAGTCTACTGGTTTCTCAAACAATGGAATTTCATCCTTCCAATTGGATTATAGCAAGAGAGGAGCACAGAGAGCTTGCAGTCATCTCTGGAGAAAAGCCACAGTTCTTTTTCTGTTCCTCCTTTGTGGGGTGGGGCCCTGATGTTCTTTGCAAGTCCTATCACTAGGAAATCACTAGGAGACATGTGGGCACCTTGTTCAGGGGCTTGTAGAACCATGCCCTTGGCCCAATTTTTTTTTAACTTGGGTGTTCTTTACAGGACAAGCAGCACTTACTCCACCACAATTTTGGTGTCATTTTATTGAAAATTAGCAACTCCCCACCCTCCATCCCACATAGGAAATAATGTCAGACCATGGAAAGGGATGGGGGTGCAGGTAAAGGAATTCACCTTCACTTTGTGAAGGGCAACAAAGAGACCACAAGAAGAATTTGTCTTTATATCCCACCTTTCTCTACTTTTAAGGGGTCTCAAAGCGGCTTACAGTCGCCTTCCCTTCCTCTCCCCACAATAGTCACCTTGTGAGGTAGGTGGAGCTGAGAGAGTTCTGAGAAAACTGTGACTGGCCCAAGGTCGCCCAGCAGGCTTCTGGTGGAGGAGTGGAGATCAAACCTGGTTCTTCAGATTAGAGTCCACTGCTCTTAACCACTACACCATGCAGGAAGAATGGAGAATGAAGAGTTTTCAGTGCTAGGGTAAGAAATGTTTATTGTCAGTCAATCACTGTAAGAGTAGGAAAATACAGATAGGGTTTTTTTTAATGCTGTGGCCAGTCTGAGCTCTTCTGCTAGGCTGCTACTTCTGCTACTTGGGAGGCTCATCTTAAAATTATTACCCCATTAGTCGATAGGACACCTGGGCACATTAATATAAACAAAGCAAGGCTTCACAGGATCCTATCAGATAAGAATGCAGAGATTACACATTCAGTCGCTGAGTTTTGTGCATTAATTCTTAGGTTGCGGGAATTGCATTTTAAAAGTTCTTAAATTCAGATTTCTATTTTTGTATATTATGACTGGGTATTTTTCTCTCCCATATGCTTATTCTGTATGTTGGTCTTAAGACCGTAATAATAATAAACTAAACTAAACTAAGACTGCTACTTCAGGAACCAGTAGAGACAAGTGCAACTGCACAGACGGTCACCTAATTTGGGGGTCTGTAAAATCAAACCTCGTTGTTCCGCCTGCTTGAAAATTAGGGGGTATGCAAATTTGGTGCCGTTATCTTTACCGACAACTGCCACAGACTCTGATATAAATTCACAGTTGAAAATAATAATCTCGACTCCTGAACCACCTGGATTTGAGTCTGGAATCAGTAATGTCCTACATGAAAATAAGCAATCATGGTAAAAATCCCGATCCCCAGTGTGGATCTAAAATTATAATGAGTTTTTCCTTGGCGCATACCCCTATATTCATTCTACCATGCTGGCTCAGTTGAATATAGCAATAAAAAATGAGGCTACACTCCCAAATGTGTGCTAGAATAAAATCATTCTTCATTACTTTCAAATGTATTTTCTGTTAAATGCTTTTAGTACCATTTGGTAGAAGACATTCTACATATAAAATGGCTGTAGCATATAATTTGGTTTTTTAAAAAAACCTTACCATAAAGTTCACGTAACTATAATTCTTCTATGCTTTGCCCTGGACTTCACCTGTAACAGGAACATAACCATGAATGAAGAGGTCTGCTATGTCACATGTAGAACTTTGGCCTATATGTTAACTAAAGTTTATAAAGTGAAGTTCTACTTCTTGCAAACAAACAAGCAAAGTGAATAAAATAGCAGATTTAACAAGATTTTGAGATATTTTAGTGATTTAAACACCGCAGCAACTCCATGTAATTGAAATAGGATGTGTTGGTTTTTTACTTTGCTGCAGATATTAAGCCAATTGTTGGAATAATCTTTTTTATTAAGACTACCATTATGGACAGACTGTATACTTAAGGCCCAATTTAGAAACTTGTTATAGTCAAAGCTATCAGCCACAATGGCTCAGCTAGCTTTAGATTTGAAATACAATGCATTACATTGTGAGGTGACATATCAAATTACTGTAAATCACCATGTGACAGTAATGGTCTTGTTTGGAAAAACCAGTGATAAATAATCACTTGGCTCTCCAGCACTCTTGGCAGAGAAAGACATTGTCTTCTGTTCATTCCTTTGCTTTTGCAAAATTGCTGCTTTATTTGTTGTATTCTTAATATTCTCATTTAATCATTTGTGTACTACCATCCTAAAAGAGGATCTAAATAATGGATTGGATCAATGGATGCATCAACAGAAGGTGCTGGCAGTCATGGATGTTTCTAACATTGCTTTCATCCCAGCGGTCTTTTCTGACTCTGTAAAAGTTTATTCTCAGGGTTATGGGACCTGAGTGGTCTAAGAGGCAAACTACATGATATGGTTTGTCACTTGTGTACACTAGTTTGCATGTGTTTGCTCACACAGCAGCTGTGAGAAACTGATTCTTTTTTTAAAGGGGGGGAGCTCAAACAGGATCAAAATGGCTCCATGGGGGGAGTAAGAGCTCCTGCCTCATGTGAAAACTGTTTGGGGGGGGCAGAGTTATTTTGCTGATGAATAACTCTCCCCACTGCAGTTTTCGTGTGAGGAGAATGCTGGGGAAGAGGCAGAAGCCCTTCCTCCCGTTGCGGTGCTGTTGGAACCCCATTTGGGCTCTCTGGTTTTTGTAAAATTGGTTCCCTGCAGCTGCAGTGTGGCTGCAGGGAAAACAGGCAAACTCATGTAAACAAGTGATTAAATGTATTGTGTAGTTTGCCACTAAGATCTACATAGGTCAGAATCTGCAATGGGGAGAGTAAGGGGATGAAATGGCTCTTTCTGCTTCTTCTGTGAGTACAGTTCCATTGAGAGAAGAGGAGAAATTTCAGACAGTTGATATATTCCGGAAGAGGAACGGTTCCCAAATGGTTTCTGGTCTGTCATTTCAGACAGAACCGTTTTAGAACCGGTTCCCTACTGGAATATATTTGTAATTTCAGACACAAACGCTTCTGTCCTGGGGCTGAAGCCTTTTACCTGTTAACCGCTTCTGAGTAGTCTTCAGTTTCCTCTCCCGGTTCCGATGCGCTTTTTCCTGCCATTTTTCACCCGCACAGGCAATCTCTGCCTTTTAAAAAATGTTCACTTTATAGCGTTATAGCACTATAGCGCTATAACTCTATAATGGAACATCATTATATCAACTCCATTGGAATGCCTGGAGTGTTTTGTGATAGTGCTATAGTGCTATAAAGCGACCGTTCAAAAAAAAATGCCGGCGATCGCCCGCACGGGCAAAAAATGGCGGGGGGAAAGCGCCAGCTCTTTACCGGAAGGGGAAAGCCATGTGTGAAATGGCAGCTCTATACCGGTTTACTCCACGATGGATCAAAAACGGCTTCAAAATGGGTTAAATAGGGTAATGTGAAATTCCTCGAGGATAAACAAAATGATTTGTTCTCCATCCCCTTCCCCAACATAGTATCTGACTTACATGACTATTAATCCACATGGTCCTTAAACCTCAGGAATAAACTTTCCCAATGTCAAAAAGAACTGCTGGGAACATGGATAAGACTTGTGACTTTAAGCATTTCTACTGATGGACTGCAGGGTCCCATCTTGTATGTAAATGTGCTGAAAAGGTTTCATTCTCTAGGAGAAAAAATGTTACATACTCCACTCTTCCCCTAAATGGGTTTGGTTTTGTTTGAAACACAAAACACTCATGCCCTCTTTTGTAATAACTGCTTGGTTTGCAAACACACAGGCAAAACATAAGTGGAGGCAAAGAGGCGCTCCTATAACACAGCAAATCTGCCACCCTTCATCAGATCCCCAGAGAAACCACTCTAAGCCCCAAGGTGCTTTACTTGCAGCCAACTCACACTTGCTCCATCTGACTAGGTCTGTCTTGCTAACAGCTGGTTCTTCACACCTCTCCTTTCTGATGTAGGAGGGGGTTCACTTTCTCCAGGGTCTGATGGTTATATCATACAAACACAAGATTTTTCCTACCTAAAGTAAAGCCATTTCCTAACCATTTGCTTCCATTGATCAAAGGTTAGCTGACCATTCCTAGTATTTCATCACAAATTGAGAGCAGTGCTGCATACTAAATAAAAAATCACTTTTAAAAAAGTGTTCTAATGTGTTGTAAACCATATTGCAAATGTTTTACAGATTTACATTCTCATACTGCTTTCCTGTGGTTGTTCCTATTCTGCTTCCTCCATCCACTGTCTGTATGATTCACTCAACGGGAAAAAGGCAACTTAAAGAGGTGCCTTATGTCTGCTGGGATTTGAGAAACAGGGTAGAAGTTCTGTCTCCCAATTATTCCAGCTTTCCTCATTTTGCTTGACTGACTTCCCCAAGCTGAGCATCTTTATGGAAATCTAGCATTCTAAAATGGAATTGATTTTTTTTTTTGCTTTCTTGCACTGTCACCTGGGAATTCTAACTTCTGAGCATGTGTCAATACGATGACTGCTACCAACTGATAGGTGCTGTCACCTACGCAAGAATTATACATGACTTGTCCATGAGAGGATGTGTCAACAGCATCTCTCTGATAAGCTGCAATGCTTGATGCCCCACTGAATGCATCCAAAACTACTCAAAGTATTTCTTGCTTTGAACTGCAAACTAATCAAGAATGAGCTCATATGCGGGGCTTGGCTTGAGGGGGAGGAGCACTGGAAATCAGGTAAATGCAATTTTTGAATGGTCTGAGTCTGAGCTGCTACCTAACAAATGGACAGCCATCAGCAGCTGTATCGGTGCTAAAGTCACAAGCTAGGTAAGAAACTCAAAAGTACAACTCTTCCCCCTAAACAAACAAAAAATGCAGAGTGATTATCATTTGTGGATAAGCTTGTTCTATTTATAATTAAATGTAACAAGTTATCAGAGAAGTTTCAACCCTAGATGTGAACCTTCACTCCCATTGAAATCTCCCCCAAAGGGAAATATATGGTGGGCAAACATATATAAACAGGGCTCCCAAGTACTTACCTTAATTCAGCGGGGGATGTATAGTTCTTCGCGGGACCATTCCTGTGGGGAAAACACAGGTGCTGCACTATTCTGTCGCCCAGACATAATGTAGGCACGTAGCCAGGTGACGCTCTAGCAATGTGCTGGAAACTCGATGGTACCACCAAGTTTCCAGTCCCATTACCAGAGCGTCACCCAGCTTTGTGCCTACGTCACGTCTGGGCGACGGAATAGTGCAGCGCCTGTGTTCCAAGCAAGAATCTTCCGGTGGGGAAGCATGTGTCCCCTGCCGGATTGTAGGTAGGTACTTGGGAACCCTATATATAAATGGGGGTCCAGTAGTTACAAGCTGCTGCAGCTGCACAACCCTTTGAAGTCACATGTGCATGGATCCACTGAAACCAGATTCTCAGCACACCATTTGGGTTGTTTATATAGGCTTCTATGAATCAAGCTTGAAGATAGATTAAATATATATATAGACAACTGAGTTCTGGATAAATTATACAACAACTCTGAAAGCAAGAACACCTTATTGAATGTTCCTGTTTACCAAAATGGAGACGCTAATCCACATGTCTAATGCTGCCTCTTCCACACTTCCACACTGTCATTTTTGTCACTTGTTTGTCCCTATTGCTTTGGGGTGATTTACAGAAGCAACTGCTCAACACTTCCAGTGATTTTTTCCCCCTCTGAAATGCTAGCTTGGCTACAACAAGAGGCTAAATGGATTTCTAAATAATCCAAACAGGTGAAGGGGGCTGAACTCCTCACAAGAAGTGAGCAGGCTGGTAAGCATGATCACCATCAGGGGTCATTTCATAGAAAAAGAGGTGCAGGAGCTCATTAGCATAACCTATTAGCATGACTTATTTGCATATTCCACACCCCCTGACATCACCGGAAGTGTGTCTGAAGGCAACACCCACCACTCAGGCTCCACTGGACTTTTTGGGATTGCTAGCTGGGGGGGGGGGAGAGCAGATTTGTCCTCACAAAGGAGGGGGAGTGTGTACCCGCATAAAACTTGTGCCACTGGACTGTTTTGGATTGCTAGCTATGGGGGGGGAACGTGCAGATCTGCCCTCACAGAGGAGGGAGAGCTTGTACCTGAAGGTGGGCGGGGGGGGGGCTCTGTAACTTACCTGGCTGCTTCTTGCTCCTTGTGGCCCAACTGAGGGCTGCTGGGAGCAGGGGGTGGGGCTTGTTGCATGTGGGCTCCTTACTGCCAGAGCTCCGCTCCTGTGTGCTCCCACAGGAAATGACCCCTGATCACCATCATCCACAATATTATTAAATTCAAGAGAGATAAAGGCCCACAACAGACTGGGAGACATTTAAATAAAAGGAGAAAGGTATTTTCAAAGCCTTGAGAGAACAAAGGCAATCCTTAAATTTGGTTTGATGAGAAAGAGGACACAGTCTTCTATCAATGAGTGTGTCAGATTTTTTAAAACCTTATTATTATACTTCATACAAGCCAAGACATACTGAAATACATAGATCTTGCTTCCTTGCTCTAACTCAGGAGATTTTATCTTATTCTATAGTAATATTTTCAGGCTTGTATGGTCACTGTGGATTAATATGACATCCTTGAACCTATATACACTTCTATTTTTCTGATGCCATATATCTGCACCATTTACAAAGAAGGAATTTAATTGTGGCGTATTTCCCTCAAGAGATCTCTCTCAACAAGATTATAAGTTCAAGCAAGGCTATGAACTGCTACAAAGAGCTCTTTCTTGAAAGCAAAGGTTCAGATTACCTCAGATCTTATTCATCAGATATACCAAGATGGAAGGAGTCAGCCAATCTTTCACATGGTTTCCAAATTGGGTATGATCAGCACCCTTTGGCTCTCTCCATCTCCTTTCCTTATTCACCTGCTGTCATTAGAAACCAGAGCTCTGCATGTCAAAGCAAGAAGGGGAAGAATGAAAGCACAAGAAAGCGTTAGAGGTAGGGGGAGGATCCAGCTCTCTTTCTCATTACCTTGGTTTAACATGTTCCAAATTCTATCCCCCTTTAGACTGTGAACCTTAACTTCAATGCAGAAACTATTGGATTTGTTTAGGATATTTGTAAAACACAGTCTTCTCAATCTGAAGATTCTTATCCCCCAGGCATTACTGCAGGATCAGACCAGGCTCCTGCAACACTGTCATGACCTAGGTCAGTGATGGTGAACCTTTTAGAGACCGAGTGCCCAAACTGCGACCCAAAACCCACTTATTTATCACAAAGTGCCAACACGGCAATTTAACCTGAATACTGAGATTTTGTTGTTGTTGTTGTTGTTCAGTCGCACAGCCGAGTCCGACTCTTCGCGACCCCATGGACCAGATCCCGCCAGGCCTTCCTTTCTTCCGCCATCCTTTGAAGTTCGCTCAATTTCATGTTCGTTGCATCGATGACACTGTCTAACCATCTCATCCTTTGCCATCCCCGTCTTCTTTGACCTTCAGTCTTTCCCAGCATCAGGGTCTTCTCCAGTGAGTGCTCCCTTCTCATTTGGTGGCTAAAGTATTTGAGCTTCAGTTTCATTACTTTAGAAAAAACAACTCAAACATTAACTTAAGATGATCCAAACATAGTAAGGAAAGCAATCCCAAATGCTTTCATTTACTTAAAATTATTTGGCAGAGGATTCGACACTTTAATGATGGTCTGGGCCTGGCTGGGGCGATGGCATGCATGCCCACAGAGAGGCCTCTGAGTGCCACCTCTGGCACCCATGCCATAGGTTCGCCACCACTGACCTAGGTTATCTGGCGGTGCCAGAACTGATACGTCATTCTTCATGCCACATTCAAAATGTTTCCTTTTCTTAACAGAAGCTTGCAAGACAAGGCCATCATCATTAATGTTTATAGGCAACTAGTTAACTTGCCCATCAATATGACATGTTGGAATTATGGGTGAGTGATGAGATTATCAATTCAAAACCATGAGGACCTGGCATGGAAAGTCCAAAGTCCTGTCCACAGGCATCTTGTTCAGTCCTCAGGAATTGGGGAGGGGGGGTTGCTGTTCCCTATAAGGCTGCAACCCTGTAGCTGTTCCCATGAACCAAGCTGAAGCACAGCAAAGAACTGCTGTCTAACATGTATATAATTGTGGAATAAATTGGAAAACTATAGTCTTAAACGGCTTGAGGTTCATGTGGGATCTGCAGCTGCTTGATAATGTATGCTGACGGTGGTGCTGATCATTTGAATGTCTCACCGTAAGCAGTTCTGAAAACAATCTCTCCGTTTATTTCTGCACAGGAAAGTCTTTAGCAGGGTTTTTTTCCCCCTCAAGGACCTTTCACAGGCACAAAAAGAGAATGAACAATAGGGAGAGGAAAGCTCAAGGGACTTAAATACCTAAGACACAGAGGCGGATGTATCTTTGAGAAAGTAACATACTTCATTAATTCACAAAAATAGAATATTCCTTCAAAAGCCCTTTTTTATTTAGAGAGAGGTCTTGTACCTGCCGATCTTTCTCTGGCTTTGGTGTTGTGTGTACTATAATCACATACACAAAAACAATGTTTTTAATGACACACACACATATACAGCAACTCTTAAATTTAGACAAATGGATGAGTAATCAGAGCCAGTTTGGTGTAGTGGTTAAGTGCGTGGACTCTAATCTGGGAGAACTGGGTTTGATTCCCCACTCCTCTGCTTGCACCTGGCTGGATGGCCTTGGGCAAGCCGTAGCTCTGATAAGAGCTGTTCTTGAAAAAGAGCAATTTCTGTCAAGAGCTCTCTCAGCCCCACCTGCCTCACAGGGTGTCTGTTGTGGGGAGGGGAAGGGAAAGGAGTTTGTAAGCCGCTCTGAGACACCTTTGGGTAGTGAAGGGCAGGGTACAAATCCAATCTCCTCCTCCTCCTCCTCCTCCTCCTCCTCCTCCTCCTCCTCCTCCGTCTGACCTCCCCATCTGACCTATTTATTAGCGTCATCCTCTGGAACTTGCTAGACTACCATAAACATAGGAATACATGTTGAATCTGATATCCTTGATCAGAGGTCGATTTGGGGGGGTCGGGGGGGATCGCCGTTCCCCCGGGTGAGGTGCAGGGGGCGGGGCACATGACAAAGCCCCGCCCCCTGCTTCTGGCCACCCCACTTCCGGCCCTCATTCAGCCAGGAGGAGGCAGTAGAAGAGGGAGGGTAAGTTGCTTCCTCCCCACCTCTTCCCACCCTGCCTGCCTGGGGCCAGGGAGGGCCTTGGTGGGGCTT
>NW_015173761.1:196953-213905 GCF_001447785.1 Gekko japonicus
TGGAATTGCCTACCAATGTTCCCTCTAAGCTGTGGAGTCTTGTGAGCAAAATTTCTACTTTGTGAGCCACTGGCATTAAAGCTGTGAGTGAGTGATTTGGCTACTGCATCAGTTAGTTTGCCTCTGGAGCCCTCCTTCCTGAGTGAAGAGAAAAATATGTGAGCTAGCTCACACTAACTCAGCTTATAGGGAACACTCCTGGTAACTGGAATGTGAATAGCTACATATTTTTTACTTCATCTATTACCAAACAGCTTTCCTTTTTGGCACTCTGGTACTAGGTCTTCACTGATGTGCTTGTTGTTGCTCTTCTCTCAATAAACTAGTTACTGAAAATAGATAAAATTGTGTTGAACTTCTATCCTTTTTACCTGACATGGGTGGTTTGCTTGTTTTCCCCCACATGTGCCATCAGATAGGCTCGCCAGCTCTGAGTTGGCAATACCTTGGAGATTTTGGGGGTGGAGCCTGAGTGGTGGGTTTAGATTCAGAGGAATTAGCTGTCTTAGTCTGTTGCTGCAAAATAGTCCAAGAGTTCAAATAGCACCTTTAAGACTAACCTTTAAGACTAAGACTGAGTGGTGGGTGTGGCCTTATGACACACTTCCGGTGATGGCAGGGGGTGTGGCATATGCTAATGAGTTATGCTAATGAGTTCCCCTAGCTCTTTTTCTATGAAATTACCCCTGTCCTTGATGCCTACAGAGGAAGTAAGGAAATGCAGGAAGCTGCAACCAACCTGTTTTCTATAAAGCTGTATTGTTATGTTTGTGAAAACATTTATTTGTATGTCCCATATTGATCAATAAACGTGTGTGTGTGTTGTGATCACACATACACACACAGGGAAATCCAAGTCTCACCCATTTTGTCCTGGAAGCTACCTTTGCCCTCTCTCTTCCTAAAAAGAAGTATGCCAAAGCTTTTGGTGGGCATGATGGAAGACCAGGTTCCCTAGACAATCCAGCATGAATCAGGCAAAGGTACTTGCTGTTCAGAGCTGCCTGACCACCCATCCTTATACTTCTCAGGTGAGAGCAGCTGATCACTTTGGGGGCAATCAGGAATTTTTGTAGAGTTCTTTTTGCCTTCCATACTTTACCACTTTTTCCAGGATGGGTTTTATTAATTTAATTAGGCCTAATTCAGTTGGTTGGACCCTTACAGGGGTTGGCTGAAAAAGCAGACTGGGGATGTAGGACAAAATCCAAAATAAATTCTGATGGTGCAATTATATATAGATCATGTTTTGGCACTATTTAATCTAGCCTTTTAGTGTGTTCTTTTGTGCTACAGACAACTGGCAAAGGGGTGTGAGTGTGTGTGGGGGGGTGATACAGAACAAAACAGCAGGGAAGTACATTTTGCAATAAAAACTAGTATGTGTTCATCAGCCAGTGTGATGTAGAGGTTAGAGTGTCAGACTAGGATCTGGGAGACCTAAGTACAATTCCCCACTCTGCCATGGAAGCACTTTGGGCCAACCTAACCTACCTCACAGGGTTGTTGTGATGATAAAATGGATGAGAGGAGAATGGTGTTATCTTCTTTGAGGCCCCATTGGGGAGAAAATAAAACATTTTTTTCTGTTCCATAAGAAGTAGCTTCTACTTTACAGTAAAATGGCCATGTGGGCTTCTTCTCCACACAGATCTCACCATCTGGATTCATAACAAATTATTATTAATTGCAGAGGTAACAAAGGATTTATAATCTGCTCTAACATATGAGTGGTTTGCTCTTATCCAATTTAAAATCTATGGCAGAAATGTGTACTAAATCCCTAGGATAAAACAGGTTTCTCTTCAAATGATTGTTTAATAATTTTTTCTAAGTCAAATCGCAGTAAATTCAGTTTTACTTTATTATAAATGAGTCTTTAAAAAAAAATCAAAATCTTCTTTCAATTTGGGGCCAAGAACATCCAATTCAAAATGGAAACATAAAATATCATTCAGCGTAACAGACTAAGTGTCCCGGCTGAGCAGGCAAAGCAAGCACCTGAGCAGAGAGACAGTACAAAAGCAGTCCAGAAAGTTAAGTCAAAGCCAGTCCAAGGGTTGATAATCCATTAGACACAGACAGGTCCAAGAAGCAGAATCCAAAGGCAGTCCAGATAACAAAGTCCAAGGTCACTCCAAGTATCACAAAGTGCAAGGCAAGCATTGCGGTTGCCAGGCTCACAGAGATGTGAGATGTTGCTTCCACAGCTGGAAAGGCATGCCAGCTTAGATTAAGTAAACCTCTCGCAACAAGCTGAGTTAAGCAAGGCAAGGTCATGCAATCACTCAGGACTGCTGTCAGCCAAATGCCTGCGTTGGGCCAAGGTGCACTATGCCTTCTCTCTGTAAGTTGCCGGCGAGTTCTCTCCCGGCGTTGGTCAGCTACTGAGAGGGAATCAAAGGAGTCATCTTGCCCCAGCTGTTCTTCATCATCCCCTCCCATAGTCTGCCTGGAGTAGTCAGGGTCAGCTGACAGCACTGACTCCTGGAGCTCCTGACTTTCCTCTGCTGCTTCTTGTAAGCTGGGCCCAGGCTCTGCGACACTTGAGGAATCTTCCTCCAGGCTGATTTCCGACTGGTCAAGCTGACCCACAACACCAAACTTATTTGTTGAACACTGCTAATTATATTGTCATATTGACTTCCAGTCTATGGAACAGCGATGGCGGACGCTCTCCCCATAACGGGGAAGGGCGAATCGCACACCAGAGGCCTCGAGGGGTGCCACCTCAAGTGCCACCCCCGCGGAGCCTTTGTGATAGGCTCCAGACCAGGGGGCTTTTGAGGGGTAGCCTCTTCGATGGCATAATGCTGGAGAATTGAGGCTCCCCTCCGCCCCGACGGTCCAGTCGCTGAGTGGCCTTCAGGCACAAGCTGGACTGACTTGGACAAGTGCCAGAGATCAAGCGGAATGGCATAAAACCGAGCACAGTCAGAGAAACTGACTGACAATGAACGTGAGTTCTGAATAAAACGGAGTAGTTTGCAAAGCAATTCCCCCCCCCGCTGTTGAAAAAAGAGATTGCAAAGAGGGACGCCTCTTATGCGAATGAGCGGCTAACGGACACGAAAGGGGAGAGGGGAGGAAGTGAACCGAAAGTGGGTTGAGAGACTTATCTGAATTGTGAAGTGTTTGGCGAGTTTTCCGAGTTGCGTGGAAGTGGGAGAAACTGTAAACAAAACAAATATGGCGGCCCAGCAGAGAAAGTTTAAAACGAAGCCGGGCAGTCAGAGTCCGAAACCGGAAGAGGGCGCAGATGTCCTCAAACTCCTGGCGGATATGCTTAAGCCGGTGATGGAACAACTCGATGGTATTAACCAGCAACTGACCATGATGAATAAAAACTTTGCAGCACAGCAACTTCAGCTGAACGAAACAGAGAAAAAAGTGGAGCAGGCAAACGAGAAAATTAAAGAGATAGACACCACAAGTAAGAAGATGAAGAAAAGGTTGGGAGATTTGGAAACGAAGCAAAATTGCCAAGAGAATTTAGTTTTGCAGCTACAGATGGAAAAAGCTAACATGATTCTCAGGTTTCAGGGGGTTCCTGAAACGGATCGGGAAGACCTGAAAAGGGTGCTCAGTGAGATCATGACTCCAGTAGTAGGCTTAACAGCGGATGAACTTGTAAACGAAATGGAGTCAGCCTATAGGGCTCCAATTACATTTTAAAAAATAGCCTACCTGGAGAAATAGTGGTCAGGTTTTCAAGAAGACAAACCAGAGATGCTATTTTAA
The DNA here is from genome assembly GCF_001447785.1 of Gekko japonicus. Classification (NCBI taxonomy): domain Eukaryota; kingdom Metazoa; phylum Chordata; class Lepidosauria; order Squamata; family Gekkonidae; genus Gekko; species Gekko japonicus. The sequence goes on from NW_015173761.1 coordinate 200,695, forward strand.
AAGCAACATCACCAACCCCACTGAAAATGGGAAATGTAACCATCAAACCCTTAAAGGACATTCCATTTGAAATTAGACATAAGAGAAAAAACTACAAGGACTTAATTTCTTTCCTTCAAAATAATGGGATATCGTACAGATGGGCGGTTCCGGAGGGTATCATCTTTAAGATCAACGGTAGAAGAGAGAATATAGACTCCACATTTAAAGCTAAAGAATTTTTGAGATGTCAGCTGGGGACAGAGGAAGAGTCCAAAGAGGAAGAAACAAAGTCTAATGACTCTGCTACCTCTGGAATGGAAGAGGACTCTGTGGCAGAAAAGGGTGCAGGACCTGCCAGAGTGGTATACGATTTCAGAGGCAGAAAGCCGAAGTAAAGGCAGAAGGACTTGGAAAATGGCCTTTTGAAGCGAAGAATAAGAAGATGATCAGAAATTTCTGTCATAACAACTAATAAAATAACAAATAAATAGTGAACTGTTATAAGCAAGAACTCTACAAGTATATTGTGATATTAACACTTATAGTACTAACTATTTTACTAACAGGGGAAAGATCTCCTCCTCTTGGGGTTTTAGTTTAGTGTGGTTTGCTTTCCTTTATCCTTAGTTGTAGTCCCTTCCCTAATATATCTTTGTAGTTTTTGTAGTATTTGCAAAATAAAAATATCCCTCCGGGGATTTTTTTTTTTTTAAAAATTATATTGCCATATTTACAGTCAAGCCCTAACTGTGGCTAGTGGAAAATAGATCCCATTGATTTCAGTGACACAAACATCCAAGGAAGATTGTTGTTAGGAATGCAAACATACGATGATTACATAATTTATTACCTGCTTATTCTTACAGTGCGAAAGACTGTCCTATTTGCTCTTTGTCAGCACATTTATCTATTTAAGTTTAAAAAAGAAAGATGAAGCTCTTATGTCCTAATCACTCATCTAAGTTTTTAACTGAAGAAACATGAAGGTTTAGTCAAATGATGTAATTAATGGTGTCATAAACACTGTTTATGCAAGTTTTAAAGCTTTAATATAGACATCAAGTCAAATCTTCCTCCTGCCCATTCTCACTGGTGAAATGTTCTTCTTTATTGCACTTCTTATTTTATTAACTGGTGTCACTGGAAGGTCTGGCCAGCTATGCCTGACTTACAAGAAGCCTCACAGAATACAATGGCTGATTTCGCACTAGAGCTGCCTCGTGGTTGCGCCGCTGTTTGCCCTAACACTATCTGTCAATTTCACACCCGAAGCTGTGGGGCTGCATTTTGACTCACAGCTTCGGCCGATTTCTGCTGCAGTTTCGTGATCCTGTTTTTTGAGGATCACGAAACTGCAGCAGAAATCGGCCGAAGCTGTGAGTCAAAATGCAGCCCCACAGCTTCGGGTGTGAAATTGACAAATAGTGACGGGGCAAATGGCGGCGCAACCACGAGGCAGCTCTAGTGCAAAATCAGCCTATATTAATGTAGTTCCCAGCAATGAAATATGTGAAGTCTTCTGTCACAAAGAAATGCTACACTACATTTTAACACATTGTTATAATACGGTAGTTTTTCATCCAAACTCAGTCCAGCCTTTACCTTACACAACACAAGTTTACATATCAGGCCGTATGGCAACATCTCAAAACTACATAAAAAGCATAACTACAGAACATTAATACTGTTCTAATAAAAGCATAAAGGTAAAGGTAATGGTTTCCCTTGCTCGAAAGCTAGACACATCTGACTCTAGGTGGCGGTACTCATTTCCATTTCCAAGCTGAATAGCCAGTGCTGTCTGAAGACTTCTCCATGGTCATGTGGCTGGCGTGAGTAAATGCCAAGGCACGCGGAATGCTGTTACCTTCCCACAAAAGCAGTACCTATTTATCTACTTGCAGTTTCTTGCTTTCGAACTGCTAGGTTGCCTGGAGCTGGGGCCAGAGATGGGAGCTCACTCCATCATGTGGCACCCAGGTCTCAAACTGCCAAACTACAGTCCTTCCGGCCTGCAGCTCAGCATCTTAACCTCTGAGTCACCGTGGCTCCTAATAAGCATACCAGAGTTTAGTATTGTCCAAAGCTCTAAGAATGGAGGCATAATTTTTTAAAAATTGGAAAGATACATTATTCTTACTCTTCTAATAATATACTTTCAGAGTATGTGAGAGTAAAAGCATATCTACCACAGTAAAACATATCCCCCGTGTTCCATATGAGGTGCTGTTTTGGCTGCTGTTTACCTTGCCCCTCCACCGCCACTCATCAGTTGGACAGCAACGATGGGGGGGAAGCTTCGCAGAGCAGAAAGGATGCACTGTCTTGTTCTAAGCCTCAAGCCATCAGGCAGGTGATGTGGATCTGGCTGGTGGTCACAGTGGGTTCTGGGTTAGAATCCCTTGTCAGATTGCTGATGGTAGCAAGAAATTTGAAGCAAATGGGGATGAGGATGGGAGAAAGCAGGGATGGAGGGAGGGAGAAATTGGTAACCTGGGACAGGGGGAGAGAGAAAGGTGCATTTGGGGACAGAAAGTGGTGATGGGATGCTAGGGATAAGCAAAAAGGGAGAAAGTGGGGCCCAGGCAATGAATGGTATGTGCCCTGCACCATAAATACGTGGGCACACCCCGCTTGTCATATGTCTAGTATGAACTTGGTCCCAGAGCGCAAATCCAAAAATCTGCCCAATGGGGCCAGGTACAGAAAGGGGAGAAGTTTCTACAACTTGGAAAAATTGAAAACTGGACCAAAAATATATATATGAGGAGATTAAATCCACCCCCCCACCCCCCAGAAGAAATGTCTGCACTTTCAAAGATACCACAACTCCCCTCTCTAAAAAAAAGATCTTGGTGGCAACCTATTGATCATGCTTGCTACTACAGGCTCACCCATCAGCTGTCCTGTGTGGGACTGGTTCCCTATGGGGAGTGGGAAACAAGAGGGGGATGGAGTCTCCAGCAGGGGAGGGAATGGATTGGTCCTTCTCTTCAACAAGAAACAAAGAAGTAAAGTTTAATAAGGTCCCATAATTTCTTATCAGCTAAGAAATGTTAATAAATTAAAAGGTTAACTTTTTTTTCCCTAGGGCAAGTACCCAGTCAGTCAAATAAAGACAAAGAGGGATCCCATCTTCTGGATAATAGTAATGATGAACTTGAAACAGCTTTCAGTTTCGTGAGTGCATCAATCAAAAGGCAGAAAAGAAAAGAAAGCCAGTTAGCAACATGATTGCCTGCAAAAGGAAATACAAAAAATGTAATGGAAATGATCTCCCCATTCCCATTCTAAATCACTAATGATTTGCAGCTTCCTGATGGAAGAGAAGTCATAAATGTGGAACACCATCATTTCACAGCCTGACTTCTAGATATGAAGGAAGATATGAAGGAAGATGTTTTGCATGACAGCTGAGAGCGAAATTAAGTCAGTATTCCGCTTTGACCTGGCTTAAAGATACATTCAGCGACCAACTTGGTAGATTTTGGTGGGGTGTGTGTTTAGGTAAATATTTTTATTTTTATAACAAAAAGACAAACAAACAAAAAACAAATTTAGACTGTGATCACACACACTAAATGATTCACTTTCAATCCACTTTCAATGCACTTTCTAACTGGATTTTACTTGTGTGAACTGGCAAAATCCAGTTGGAAAGTGGATTCAAAGTAGATTTAGTGTGTGTGATCACAGTCATAGTACATACAAACATTCAATAGGAGAATCTCCAGCTCTTTGAGTTAGCTGTTAAGTTGTCCATACATCTCTCAATAAAAATTTATTTCTACATCTTATAATGTTAAATATACCTTTTGCACATTTTATTATAGACATTCTCATAGTCCTCTATTTCAGTTGTGTTCACATTTCATTTAATGTATTCTTCAATCCAACTGTAAAGTCTTGACCATGTATTTTCAAAATTTTCCTCTTTATGAACTTTCAGCACTTTTGAGTAGTTTGTTTATTATTTCTTCTTTGGAAGATATCTCCTTTCTTCTCCAACATTTAGCATATAATATTCTAGCAGTTGTAACTACATGTACAATAAGATAGGAATCTTGCTTTTTACAATTTTCTGGAAGTATATTCAATAAAAACAATTCTGGTATGAAAGATATGTTACTTTTTAATTTTTTTTGCAATATTTCATGTATCCAAGCCCAAGACTTTTTACAGTATTTTATCTATTTCAGTTGGCTTTTCATAAAAAAACCATTTGTTTGTCTTTAACAAATCTTGATTCTAATTTTGCTCTTTCCTACCAACTCATATCTAGATCTTATTTTTTGAGGTTCTCTACTGTCTTTAGTTGATTTTTATTATCCAACAGATCTTCATATCTATAGAATAAATTAAAAAATAAATAAATTTGGATTTATAAAAGCTTCACGTGGTGAGACCCATTTGGGTGTTTTAACATAAAAAGTCTTTTCGTTTCTTCCCATACTTTCAGTAGTGCTCTGTCTCTATCATACCACACAGCTGCATGCCATCCCAATAGTAAACCGTGTCCTAATTTTAATAACCTTGTAATTTGCGGAGTAATCCATTCTCTCACCCAGGTCAATACAGCTGCTTTGTAGTATAGAAGCCAATCTGGAAAAGCAAATCCAGCTCTTTCGTTTGCATCTTTCAGAGCTTTTAATTTAATTCTTGGCTTCTTGTTTTGCCATATAAATTGTGATACCAATTTATCAAGTTCTTTAAAATATTGTTGGTTTTGAATAATTGGAATTGTTTGAAATAAAAAGATAAGATATTCATTTTCATGGTAGCTATTTTTTCCATCAAGGATTTCTGCAGATCTTTCCATTTCTCCAGATCTTTCTTTATTTCAGTTAAATGTTTTGTATAGTTGTCCCGTAATAGGGAACTGCATCTGTTTGTTAAATTTATTCCTAAACATTTAACCTTCTTTTGAACCCACCACTGGGTGCCGGTAGGCAGCCCCCCCCCCTGACCATGTGTGTGCCCATAGATAGGGATAATGAAATATGTAAGCTGCTCAGAGACCCCTTGGGGGGGGGTTGAGCGGAGTATAAGCTGAATGTAATAATAATAATAATAACATTATTAATAATAATAATAATACCACCTGCAATTTCTTCCAATTTGTGAATTTGTTTTTAATAATGTTTTTGTTAAAATCTTAGTTTTGTTAAAATTGATTTTCAATCCTGTCACTCAACCATATTCTTGCAATGTTTTCAAAAGTTGGGTCACAGAATCTAGAGGGTTTTCTAAAATAAATACCAAGTCATCTGCAAAGGCTTGCAGTTTATATTCCTCTATTTTTATTTTCAGACCTCTAATCTGCATATCTTCTCTGATCATATTTTTCATTGTTTCCAGTGCAAAAATGAAAAGTAATGAGGAAAGTGGACATCCTTGCCTAGTAACTTTTTGTATCTGAATATTTTGCGATAAGTCCCAATTAACCAATATCATGGGTTGTTGTTTAGTATATATTGCTTTAACCATCATATAAAATTCCTCTTCGCATTGCCAAGCTAATAATTGTTCTAACATAATATTCCAATTGACATTTTCAAAAGCTTTTTCAGCATCTAAAAACATTAAAGCCATATGTTTCTATGGGTGGGCTTCAAAATATTCAATTACATTTATTATAGTTCTTACATTATTTCTGAGTTGTCTTTTTGGTAAAAACAACAACAACACCTCCTGCTTGATCTTGATGTATTATTTGTGTCAAGACTCTTTTCAGTCTTGTTGCCAGGATTAGAGGCATAGATTTTATAGTCCACATTGAATAAAGAGATTGGTCTATAATTTTTAATTTCTGTGTTGTATGTGGAATTTTCCCCCCATTTATTTATTTGAAATATTTATATGTCATCTCTTCAGAGCTCAGTCCTGGCATCTAAAAAACTCAGACTGAAAGTGGTAGAAAATACCTTTCCCTGCCTGACACCTTGGAGAGCTGTTATAATTTGGAGGAATACTGAGCTAGGTGGGCTACTAGTCTGACTTGATATAATAATAGCATCATGGGTTCATGTGTACACAGAAAGAGCTTTCATATCACCTCAGACACCATACACATTTCACATTTTCAGCTATAACTGATTGACAGATATAAACTGTTCTAGTACTGGACAACACCCAAGAACACAAATTTCTACTCCCCTACTTCTTTGCAATTTCTAAGCACACATCCCTACAGAATGTCAATATAATTCTTTTTAAGTGCCTTAGCAATGAGTTAGAATTGTGGAAACTGTTTTTGAAGTAAAAAGAAAATGTTTGGAACTAGGGATGGGCACAAAAATGTGGTTCGGTTCATGGCCAAACCACAAACTGAACCACAACCCCCACAAACACAGTCCGCTTGCATACAAACCAAACCAGGATATGAGGTTCATGCCCAAAACAGCTGAACCATGGGGGCAGCCTGCTCCCACAGCTCAGTTGTTTTGGGCTCTAAACAGCTGAGCTGTGGGAGCAGGCTGCACTTGAGGCTCAGCCGTTTCCAATCTAAATAACTGAGCTGTGGAGGCAGCCTGCTCCCAGCCATTTAAATCAATCTAAACAACTGAGCCATGGAGGCAGCCTGTTCCCAGCCTTTTAAACCAAACAGCTGAGCTGTTTTTCATGAAGTGCAGAAAGCATGGGTCACCATGAACATGGGTCATGAATCACCATGAACCACTGTGAACTGCATCAAAATTCATGAAAGTTCATGGCAGTTCTTCAGTTTGTAATCATTGCTGAACAAACTATGAACCAGTCAAAATTCATTATGAGCTTTAGTTCATCAGCAGGTTTGTGCTCATCCCTATTTGGGACACTAGTCACCGAAAATTTTTGAAGACATCAGAACTGGCATCCATTGTACATTGATTCTTCAATGGCCCTTAGATTTGACTCCTAATACACAGCTGCATGAGTATCACTGCCTTCTGATTCTTCCCATAAGGCCATCGTACATTTGTTACTACTTCAGTCACCTGGCCATGTATTGTGGAATTAATGAGTTTTGGCCATGTCCAAGAAGCACTGTAGGTTTAGGTACTTGAGATGTGGTCACACACACTTAATAATCCACTTTCAATCTACTATCAGTGCACTTTCCAACTAGATTTTTACTGTGTGACCTGGCAAAATCCAGTTGGAAAGTGCACTGATAGTAGATTGAAAGTGGATTATTTAGTGTGTGTGTGACCACAGCCAGTGTACACTTTTTTTGTTCCACTGAGATTCTTCTGTGACTGCACTGAATGACACCACCATGAGAATAAGATTAATTATCACTTTACACCTGTCTTTCTAGCTCTGAGAAAAATATAGATGACTACACACTAGCTGTCAGGCTCTTGTAGATGCACATGCCCTCTAGTTGCTCAACCAGAAAGTGAAAGATTTTCTTCTACCAAGAGCTGTTTTCTCCATATCTGCTTGGTGCTATTCAAAACTAAAGGAATCATCATAATTTTTCTGTTTGTAAATGTGTGGGATTAAAGAAGTGCTGGCAATTTGTAAAAAGAGAACATCCCAACAGTAGATATTAGAAGTGTTTTCATACCAATACAATTCTTGGAGAAAGACCCAGGGGATCTTCCCTCCTAGGAGATTCACGATGGTAATGAACCAAGCAGGAGTCAAATTAGTATGTTCAGCCCACAGTGACAAATGTGGTTCTTCACATGATTCTGAAATCTACACAAGAAAAATGAAAGCAGGAGTAATTTATCACTAAGATCACGATGGAGACGTCCATAAAATATAAAAAAGTAATCTGCTGCCAATAAGAATCAATTCCTGGACTGCAGGGACATGAAGATGCTGTACCACTTAATGCTTTCCCAATCAGGAAAGACTATAAGGAAGGTTCTGACTTTTTCATCTAGAGACACTAGTACCATATGGGCTTCCTTTGCAAACCTCCCACTTTCCAGACTCATCCCTCCCAGAGTCTACAGGGCTTGAACCAAAAATCCTCATAGCCTGAAGAACAAACAATACAGGGCAGTCAGTTGTGTGATTTATTTATTTTTTGCCCCCAACAACACTGTTTTTAATGGAAAGCTGCCTTGGTGGCTGAAAGCAGAAAGACTGGCTAGAGAGTTCTTAATACTTTTTCTTCCTGCCATAAGTACCCTCAGAATCGCCCTCTGCAACATATTTTTCTCACTCAGTTGGAAACAATATAGGGATCCACATTCAGACCACATGTAATATTGGTAAGTGGCTGGCCTTCTGCCCTTACCTGGCCAACAGAAAAATAATTTCTGTTGTACTCCATCTACCATCCTAAATATACCAAACAATCCGCTGTATACAACCACGCTCTGCACTACAGTCGCATCTGCTCCAATCCTACAGACAGAGATTCTCACCTGAGGGATGTACAACAAAGCTTCTTGGAACTCAAGTATCCACCTCATGAAGTCAAGAAACAGATTAACAAAGCCAGAATGGTACCCAGAGAAAGCCTGTTGCAAGACAGGACCCAAAGAGACAATAACAGAACATCACTAGTGGTAACATACAGCTGTCAACTCAAAACAGTTCAATGCATCATCAGCGACTTACAACCTCTACTAGATAATGACAGTTCTCTTTCACAAGTAGTGGGGGACAAACCTTCTCTTGTACACAGACAGCCCCCCAATCTTAAACAGCTCCTCACCCACAATAATATATCTAATTTAGACATGGACATGTGTACCAGAGCTTGCAATAAACTCAGATGCCAACTTTGCTGCCACATACACGCAGACAACACAATCACTGGACCTAACAACATCAACTACACCATCTCAGGCTCATTCACTTGTTCATCTTCTAACATTGTATGTGCCATTAAATGCCAACAATGCCCTTCAGTTCTCTACACAGGGCAAACCCTATGCCAAAACTGAGAAACCTGTAGGAGAACATTTCAACCTCTTAGGGCACTCAGTGTAGGGTGTCAAAGCAGCTGTTTTATTTCAACAGAATTTCAGAAACAGACTGGAATGGGAGATTGCGGAATTACAAGTGACTTAACAGAGACATTGGGTTCTTATCTCACTACACATTCTAAGTCACTCAGTTCTCACTTATACCCAGAATTAAACTTTATTGGTCTTAAAGGTGCCACTGGACCCAAACGTAGTTCTCACATCCGTTGTTAACTCTTTTATTTGTATGCTAATTTGCTGCTGTCCACAGGTCTTACCAACTGTGTTAATCCAATTTTAGCTATACTTATTGCTCAGTTACTTATGCATCTTGACTCTAATTAGCCCTTCCTGGCAACTAACCCCCCCCCCCCAACCTGTATGTAATGCTTGAGGAAGTCTGTTTTAATGTATCTGGAAAAGTGTGCATGCACAAGAAAATTTATACCCAGAATTAAACTTTGTTGGTCTTAAAGGTGCCACAGGACTCAAACTTTGTTCCACAAATGAAATAATCACTGATTGATCAGTGACTAGCCTTACCTGAACTGGTGCCTATTTCATGGTAGAAAGAGGGCTGGAATCCGTTTGGAATTTATACCTTCAGTCTTGTGCTAGTAACAGTTGATATAACAACTGTTCACAGGAAGATCAATACCGACTGCAAAGAATTACAACCAACATCAAATATTCTAACTTGTTATCAATGTCCAGATGGAGGTCACAAGAATTCATGCTGATGTAATGGAAATGTGCAATTCAGTGGGAGTAGATATCATCTAAATCTTCCCAGGTCTTCACTAACAAGCAGTAGCTCTTTAGAACAGAAATCTGAACTGGCTTTGTGTGGTTCAGAATATGATGGATCATTCTGAGGAGGATAACTCAAAGCTGTCTAGGTAAAATATATTGCAAGATCAGGCCTAACTAATATTGGGACCATGTCAACTACCAACATCCACATGACTGATAAACTCTTGTTTTAAGGCTCCAGAGGGCTAAATCAAAAAGAAGTCCGATTCAACTAAGTGGACCTCACTTTGGTGCTAGCATGCTCTGGACCATTCTATAAAAACTATTGAAAGCTCAAAAGCATCCTACATCTTGATCATTCTGCACTCGGTTCCTCCATTATAAAATCCTTCATTTTATCATTGTGGGGGGTGGGGGGAGTAGCATTACTCTACAATGTTTTCAAGCCATCACCTCCACTCTGTGGAGAGTACAATGTCAAAACAAACATGATGCAAATTCAGTTCTGTGGTGGTACCATTATGCCTGTCAAGGTAATATGAGGCAAAATGATGTCAGTTCAAAATTTTGAAGGCTGTGTGATGACACTGTCACCATGAAATTGCATCAAAATGAATTACTCAGTCAATGAAAAAAGAGACCTGTCCCAAGAGATGATGGAATCATAGCTTGCTTCGAAATGCACAGTACTGCTGACCTCAAACTGTCCCATCAAAGTCATCCAGAACACTGGAATCAGAACTTTGTTGATGGTTTGAATGGCCTCTTAGGGCTGGCTGCACGATGTTTGTGTTTTTTTTTAACATACAAACAGTTTTAACAATCTCGACAAAAAAAAAAATCTTAATTCCCCATATATGCTGACAGTGGCTGAACTGGAGGTGATAGGCCAAAGAAAAGAAAAGAAAAGAAAAGAAAAGAAAAGAAAGACTTCAGTGTTATAGTGGATAGCTCACTGAAAATGTCAAATCATTGTGCAGCAGCAATAAAAACGAAGTACATTCCATGCCACAGATCCTCAGGAAAGGGATTGAGAACAAAATTATCAGCAATGCCTTTGCAGAAGTCACTGGTGTGGCTGTATTTGGAATCTTGTGCACAATTCTAATCTCCACATCTCAAAAGGGATACTCTCTGCCACTAGACATTGTGATGGCCCCTACATTAGGTGGATTTAAAAGAGGGCTGGACAGATGATTATGTCCATCATGATTATTAGCAATGGCTGCCAAATAGGATCATTGATTTTCAGATGCTGGTGAGCAGGCAGCAAGTGAGGGACATTTTCTGAAGGCCTTTCCTTTGGACTTCCTTGTACCATCTGATGTGGCTGCTGGGGACAGAGTGCTGGACTAGATGGAACACTGGTCTGACTGAGCCTTGGCTACTCTTACGGTCTTATCTTTTTGCACTCATGTTCACAGATGTAATGCTTGAACTCTTCAGTTCTGGGGAAGGTGTCAGTTTGTCCCATTTCACAAATTACCCAGCAACAAATCAGGCGTTTTCTTGATAGATACCCACAGCCAACCCCAAATTTCTAACTACTACAGTTGAGAGTACCTCCAAACATACATTAAGGGGGTCTTAGGAATGAAAATTGGTGGAAGAACATTACAGTTTGAGATATGCAGATGATACCATGTCACTGGGAGGAAATAGTGAAGACTTGAAATGAATACTCATGAAGATTACAGCAGAAAGTGCCAAAGCAGGATTACTGCTGTGCTGGACATCAATAAAACTGTGTAGGTCTTCAAGGAGCCACTGGACTCAAACCTTGTTCTGCTGCTTCAGATCAACACAGCTACCCATCTGAATCTATCAATAACTACTATAATGGTGAAGCTTGCAATCTTCCTGAGTGACGTTTTATCACTGGGGGTGTAGGGTGTGGCATCATTCCTCAGAATTCCTTAAAGAAGAACACTTCCTGTTTAGAGAATTAAAAAACAACAACATTTGAGCTGTCTAGTTACTTACAAGCCAAACTACAAATTTTGTGTAGGCATGTGGGAATGTCTGGAGAACTAAGCAATTCTTTCAAAATACCTGGACTGAATTTCAAGCTTGCAACAAAGAAGCCTGACACAATAATGAAAAATTCATGCCACCCTAACCACCACAGGGCATTTTCTTCAGTTCTTTGAATCAATAGCATGCCATCTTTGTAAGTATCTCAAGGCATGCTTTCATGTCTTGGGGCACAGGGAGCAACCACTGTTCTGAGTCTTGGAGTGGGGGTGGGCAAAAGGTCTGAAACTAATCTGACTCTGAGTAAGCCTTCTGTGTGGAGGGAGGGAGGGAGAGAGAGAGAGATTTCAGGGGGGGGAAACATGTGGGTGGGAAGGTGCAGAAATCTGCCCCACATTTTCCCAAACCTCCTTTTGTTATGATCTTCCAAGGGGAAAAAAATCATATCAAAGCAGATTTGGGAACAATCACAGCAGAGCTAGAGAAAACTGAAGGTTGGTGGAAACATGTCAGTGTCATGTGAAAGCCACAATTAAATCCACTCTGACTGAGGGTAGAGCAAGAGCTCTGTGAGGAAACAACCTAAAGTTACTGAAATATTTTTCAACTGTAATTAACTTTGCAGACATCTAACTCTCGTTTCAAGCATGAGAAGTACTCAGCACAGGAAAACTTGACTATTCTTTCACCAACTGAGATAGGTTCAGTAAAATATATATGGGAAAACTTACTCCAGTGTTGTTTTTCTGACAGACAACCATCTACAGAAAGGACTGAACCATGACCGCATAGGAGCGCCTCCTCTCTGAAAGTCATCCCATATCAAAATCATGCTGCAAGTGGGATATCAGGGACAAGCATAGTGTTCTCCCTTCTGTGTTGGCTTTTCACATGCACTTAAACCAATCTGGCAAAAAAGAGCTTGTAAATTATGATGACATATGAAGATTGCCAAGTAGGCTGAATGAGTTGTCTTTGCAAACCACGCAGCATTCAACCATCTTACCCCCCCCACACACACACATACATGTACACCATCTGTTTTTTAGATGCAGAGACCTATGTAGGTTACAACTGGATAGTGTGAAAGAGCAATATTGGTCACAGTGCCCCCATGGCACCCTCCCTCCTTACTACAAAGCTTTCCCCTGTAATGTGGCTGAACCAGGACCACAGAAGCACCAGTGCAGATCAGCTCACAGAAGGTGTGCCTGAGTCCCACCCACAGAGCCAGCTCCCGCCAAAACTCCAATCCGAACAGTTTACCTCAGCAGTCGAGCAGCCATTTGCCTGACCAGCCTTCTTCAGCTGTCAGGAGAAGATCAGCAGAGGAGCAGCTGTGGCCGTTTGCCTGCTGACCATTCTTCAGCCCTTGGGAGAGCCTTGCAGATGGCTGTGGTTCTTTGTTTAAAATGTTCCCCCATCAGGTTTAATTGAGCTGTAGTTCCAGAGAGGGGCCTGCAGGGGTATCACTCACTGGGTTGAATGGGGCTTCCTCATCTGCTGGCCTACAGTTCCAAGCTGCCCCAAGCCCAAAAAGTGTGAGAAAACAGGGATTGTTCCAATGCAGTCTTCGTCCCTGGGAGCAGC
>NW_015173762.1:0-1982 GCF_001447785.1 Gekko japonicus
CCCCCCCGAAATGACCTCTGCATATAGCATATGGGGCAGACACAGCCCAAACTGAGCATTACCCTGGACCAGGCTGGGCTCCTCCAATATAAATGCATCCAGCCAGGGAGACTTGGGCAGGCAGAGTTACTCTTGGAGCCTCAGGACATGAAAACCCAGAGGCATTAAGGCCTTGGTCTGCATCTCTAAGTGGTTGGCTGTTGCGCTCCAGCAATCATTTGCAACTGGAATTCCCTTTCGGACAGGAGAGTCCGGTTGCAAATGATGCCTGTGGCACAATAGCAGCGCAATATTAAGGTTAAGGCGCTTAGGGCTCTTTAGCTTGGAGAAACGACGACTGAGGGGTGACATGATTGAGGTTTATAAGATTGTGCATGGGAAAGAGCAGGTAGAGAAAGAGGTGCTTTTCTCCCTTTCTCACAATACAAGAACTCGTGGGCACTCCATGAAATTGCTGAGCGGTCGGGTTAGAATGGATAAAAGGAAGTCCTTCTTCACCCAAAGAGTGATTAACACATGGAATTCACTGCCACAGGAGGTGGTGACGGCTACAAGCATGGACGGCTTCAAAAGCATATGGAGCAGAGGTCCATCAGTGGCTATTAGCCACAAGGTATAGATAGGGACTCTGGGGCAAGTGATGCTCTGTTATCTTGGTGCTTGGGGGGGGTCAACAGTGGGAGGGCTTCTAATGTCCTGGCCCCACTGGTGGACCTCCTGATGGCACTGGTATTTTTGGCCACTGTGTGATACAGAGTGTTGGACTGGATGGGCCTTTGGCCTGATCCAACATTGGCATCTCTTATGTTCTTATGTTCTTATCCAACAATGCACGGAGGCAGCCCTGTGGAGCCTTCTGTCCTAACATTCCAGGGAACTTTCTGCCACAAGGGGCAGGGGAGCACAGATAGGATTGTGGGCACGGGATTGGCAACCCGCAGGAGATACGTGTGGGGGCCTCCACACTGGTGGCATAATGATGTTGCCCATGGCCCAGTGACATCACTTCCGGTGCGACCAGAAATGACAACGTCACACTGTCAGCGATGTTGTAGCATTTGGCCAAGTTTTGACTGAATGCTGGAGTGTTGCCGGCAATGCAATGACGTCACTTCCAGTTGCGCAGTAGTATAGCACCAATAGAAGTATAGTGCCAATCACCCCCACCCCGTTTTTCTCCCACCACCCAGCTGAGCGGCAGCAGGAAGTCCCTGGGTGGGGGAGTCTTCCACTGGCAGCGGGAACTTGGCAACCGGCAGCCAAGACCAAGCCTGTTCTTGTTATTAGTCATGCAACCAATCATAGATCACAAATAAAGGAAGCAGATTTATTTCCAGCGGACCTTTGCCGTTCGCAGGAGATCTGTTCCCAGGATTACTTTGGATGGTGAAATCTACAAAAACTGGGATGTGGGGGTTCTGCTGCCTCCGACCCGTAACAAAATCCTAAATGTCCTGCAACATTTAGTGGTTGTGGTCGTGGCGTGATGGGAATTAAAATGGGCTGGAGACCATGTCATGTGATCAAGAAGAGAGAAGAGATTGGATTTATACCCCGCCCGTCATTACCCGGAGGAGTCTCAGAGCGGCTGACCATCTCCTTTCCCTTCCTCTCCTCACAACAGACACCCTGTGAGGTAGGTGGGGCTGAGAGAGCTCTTTCGAGGACTGCTCTTGAGAGAACAGCTCTGAGAGAACTGTGATTGGATTTATACCCCGCCCGTCATTACCCGGAGGAGTCTCAGAGCGGCTGACCATCTCCTTTCCCTTCCTCTCCTCACAACAGACACCCTGTGAGGTAGGTGGGGCTGAGAGAGCTCTTTCGAGGACTGCTCTTGAGAGAACAGCTCTGAGAGAACTGTGGCTGACCCAAGGTCACTCAGCTGGGTGCATGTGGAGGAGTGGGGAATCAAATTCGGTTCCAGTTTGGTGTAGTGGTTAAGTGCGCGGACTCTAATCTGGGAGAACCAGGTTTGATTCCCC
>NW_015173762.1:3295-8916 GCF_001447785.1 Gekko japonicus
TTTTAGTATGTCAGTTGGCCCTGATTCGTATGCGGCGGTTTGCCAATAACACACATTAAAAGCCCTGTGGTTGAATTTAGAATTCTAGGCATTCTTAATCCACAGCAAATCTGCCCTGAAATCTTGATGCTTTTCGGCTTGTTAACCAGGAGTGATTTGCAGGACAATGTGAACTCTCCTTTGTGAGCAAGAGATCCTGTTCGTAATTTTCCGATGTGATGAGCAGCCTCGGATGTGGAATGAGTGAGATTTTTCCGAGCGTTACAGGACCTTTGCTGTCCGTTAAGCATTAGGCGAGCTTCTCATATAAAAAGAAGATGTTAGCCCCATTTTATGGAAAAACAATCCATGACTCATGTATTGTGAAAAATACCCCATTCCCCCCTTTGTCTGTACATCTTGTGCTTCTTTGGAGGAGTGAGTCGTTTGGCTTTGAATGTGTTTCAGGGCCTTAAGTGTCTTTCCAATCCCTTTAATCCCCGTTGGGTACAAGAACAGATGTTCAAGATCCATTGTGAGTTTCCATCGCCTTTTGCAGATGTGCCTGCAGTTGCAGCGCCAGAAAGACCGAGCTGTCCGTGGGACAGAGCGAAGGGCTTCCTGAGGCAATCCTAGACAGAGTTACGCCCCTCTAAGGCCATTGACTGCCATGGATTTAGAAGAGCGCAAGACTGTTTGGATCTCTCTCCGTCAGTCATCTAATCTGGCATCCTTCTTGTCATCCTGATTATTTTTCATGTTGTTTCCTCACAAGACATCCTCAATGTGTTGTTTATCTGAAAGAGAACACAAATTTAGGGCCGAAAATGGCGCAATTATCCTTGACGGGACAATTGGCACTCCTTCAGATCTATGCATATCCACACACACACAGGTGTGTGTGTGTGCGCCCGTACATCATTGATGGTCTCCCATCCCCATACAGTAGCTGATGACATCAAGCTAGCCTGGGCTATCCAGGCAAAGGTAGAGGTGTTCGTTTCTTTGGTCCACCTTTTCAGTCGGCACCAGGGCTATTTTTGGGCAGGAACGCAGTTCCGGCTGGCTTCCAAGTTGGCCACACCCAGCAGGGACTCATTAGCATAATAGGCCACACCCAGCATCAGAATCTCATTAGGATTGCCTACATTAGGGGTGTGTGGCCTAACATGCAAAGGCGTTCCTGCTACAAAAAAAAGCCCTGGGTTTTGACCACAAACAAGGTAAACAGAATAAGAAGCAAAAGGTGGGTGTGGCTGGATGAGCACACTTCTAGTAACATGGGGTGTGTGGCCTAATATGCTAATGAGTTTCTGCTGTTGGGTGGGGCCTATTATGCTAATGAGTTTCTGCTGGGCTTTTTCTACAGAAAAAGCCCTGGTCAGCACACTCCTAAAGTGGCTTGCATTGATAATTCAGTTAAAATATAACGGGACAATTCATCATATTGCACGACAATTTCCCCAGCCTGCTAGCAGTCAGAGCACACTCACCTGGCTTTGTGGATCATAACAGGTACACCAATCACACAGTATGACATCATCCCATCTGACCAGCTCCAGCTTCCCAGTATAGGAACCCACTTTCAGTTCTAGGGATTTTACACTCTGGCTCTTGGACCCAAAACATCTGAAGATCTTATCCAGGACTTGTCTTTTCTGTCTGAAGAAAAGGCTGACAATATAGCTCCATGCTTCTTGATTTTGATCAGACAGCTTGAAACATTATGTTGTTGTCCATTGCAGAGTAATGTGCATATGTGCATTCATATCCTGTTCACTAGAGATTTGAACCAAAATTATTTTGGAGTCATTTTCCATTTGCTTTAGTTTTTACTCTTCACTATAGTTACGTCCCCTGTTCTCTTTCTTTGTTGTATTTTATTCTTTGTTTCTGTTCGTTTTGAATATGAAACACATTTTTTTTCTCAACTCCCTTCCCAGCCCAATTGGGATTGCTCTATCCAAATCAATAGGGCCCTTCACCTTGCCAGACTTCAGACGGCAGGTTAAAAGTTTCCTTTTGTACAGTCAATTAAAATTCTGACTTGCAGAGCAGGTACAGGTATTTGGGGGTGAGTTTTTCCTTTTCTCCCAGGATGTTGGGTTTGGTTTTTTTAAAAAATAAACAGGCAAGAAAAGCTAAACCCTAGCACTCTACTGCCTAACTTCATTGTATTCTGTTATTTCACCATTTTTCTCCCAGCCCCGCAGACTTCTGGAGCATAAAAAAAATTAGGTGGGAGATCCCTGTGAAGCATTAAAAAATTAGGTGCAGGAAGACGCAAGGTTTAGTTCTCCTTGCACCTGCACATGCCCTGTTTATAGAACCCTTCTTTGATTCCCCCCCAGAAGGGAGGAGGCATACTCATGCATCAACATTGTTTAGCCATAAACATAAAACATTCACTTGAACCTCATGAGCTCTTAGTGTGGCCCCACCTTTCATAGGAGGGGACATCTGTCTCTATCCCTTCCATTTGCAGCAGGCCGCCTGCCTTCCAGCGGGTACGAGCAAAATGTTTGGCTGTTATCTCCTACTGGTGTGCTGAGAACCAGAGCAGAGAAGGTAACAGCAAGAAAGCAGGATGCACTTCTTCATATATAGAACCAAGCATATGCACAAGCCAGTGAGGGATGATACGACGGGTAGCAGAGTGGCTCTAGAGGGAGAATGAAAGGTGGTAGATACCATTCCCATTGCAAGAAGAACACCGAGTGCACAATTTATATTCTCCCGTAACCTTCATTGGGATTATGTAAAGTATAAACAAGAAGACCAGAAAAGCACATTCCTACTGCTCTTTGGCCAATGGGGCAAATAACATTGCTGAGCCACAAGGGGGGGGGGGGGATGTAACATCCCTTCCTAGGGTTACCAGCCTCCGGGTGGGGGCTGGAGATCTCCCGGAAGTATGACTGATCTCCAGGCTACAGAGATCCATTCCCCTGGAGAAAATGGTTGCTTTGGAAGGTGGACATTATGGCATTACACCCTGCTGAGGTCTCTCCTGTCCCCAAACCCTGCCCTCCACGGGGCCCACCCACAAAATATCCAGGAATTTCCCAACCCAGAGCTAGCAACCTTATCCCCTCCCCTTGATCTATAGTCCCAATCTGAATTGGGGACCCACATGCCGATTATTATAGGGGGGGGGATCCTGGAAGCCCCAGTGCCTCATGTTGCTGCACTCTGAGGCAAAGGTCTTTCCCAAGCGTCCCATCTGACACACCTTTGACTTACTTCCAAGTGAGTATGGTTCGAACTACGGGTGATGACTTCTATGAAGGAGAAGGGAAATATGCCCTGGCTTCTGGGCATCTCTTATGTTCTTATGTTAAATGAATTCTCCCCAGCTAGTTTGGATGCGGTGTTGTGGTTTATTGGAACATTGGCAAAAGACACTTTGAGGATTAAGAGATTTCAAAGCCCATTTCTTGACTCCTTGATACTTTATTCGATTCCCTAGGGGCACTTCCAACGGCTTCCTTCAAGAAAGTGTGCTTATTTTGGTAAGGGATATTGCTCATGTGTTTTCCTAAATTTGATTTTCCCCCCCTCTTGATTTTCACAGGGTGAAAGAGGCTTGCAAGGTCTACACGGTTTGGTGGGGTTTCCTGGAGTACAAGGGCCTGAAGGGCCACCAGGGGCCCCAGGACTGAAGGTAAGATTTCAAGACCACCGAACGAGACACCACGGCAGGCGATTTGGCCATGGACCTCCCACAGTTTCTACAGCGTTAGTAGCAACGAGTGGCTGACTGGGAGAGCATAATAATGATCTGGTAGCATTTTTATGCGGGTGATTGGATTGCGGGGCAGCTGTCACTTCATCGATCTTAGGGGTGTGCAAAACCCCGATATTTTGGGGTTTGGGTATATTGAATCTGAAAAATATCAGTATTTTCTGACATTCCCAAATCCCAATACTGGTATGGTATTCAGATTCAGGAAATATTCAAGAAACCCGAATTTTTTTGGCTCTATCATACCCAATGGGGACCATTATAGTCAATGCGGGTCTCTGGGTCTCTGGAGGGGCTGTTTTTTTTAGTTAGAGGCACCAAGTTTGCAGCATAGCTGCTGGTACCTCTCCTCAAATCCCCCCAGTGGGTCCAATTCTATGGACCCCCAAAGAAGGTGCCCCCATCTTCTATTGCTTTCAGTGGAGGAAAAAAAGGTGTTTAAAGGGATTGCAGTCCCTTTAAATATGCTTTCTTCAAGCCATGCAACTCCGTGGTGAGTGAACTTTGAAGGCATTTAAAGGGCTCACAGTCCCTTTAAACACCTCCAAGCAGCAAGTTCACCTGGAAGGCATTTAAAGGGACTGTGAGCCCTTTAATTGCCCTTGGAGTTCACTCGTCACAGAGTCGTGTGGCTTGGAGAAGGCATTTAAAGGGACCACGATCCTTTTAAACGCCCTTTAAGTTTGACTATCCAAGAGTCCTGAAAATCCCAAGTATTTTTGGGATTTTTAGGGCTTGGCCATTTCAGATAGCCGAACAATAACCCAAATCTATATCTGGCTGAAACAATATCAGGAAAATACCGATAGGATATTTTCCTGATATTTTTTCGGCTCGAATTCAGCCGAACGCACACCCCTAATCGATCTACATCCTTGTTCTACAGAGAAAACAGTTAACCTGAAGGGGTTTAACTTGAAGCTGTGCTAAAGTGGAAGGATCTTTCTCACCCCACCCTTCTGTCTTACAGGGTGACACCGGAGAACCAGGACTGCCAGGAACAAAAGGAACCAGGGTGAGTTTGCCTGAATTTGTATTCGAACTGTGTAAAGGAAAGTTTGGTAGCTCTTGAACTTCTAATTTAGATAAGAACACCAAAAGAGCCCTGCTGGATCAGACCAGTGGTCCATCTACTCCAGAATCCTGTTTTCATGCCAGTTACCCTAGAAGGCCAACAAACAAGGCATCTTATTCAAGCCTCGCTGAGCCACTAAGAGATTCTGCAAAGTCCCCTGACACAATGATTTGGGGATGGCAATGAAACAGCCACTCCCACTTAAAATCTTATTGGGGGCAGCTGTGTCATCTGATCTGTCTCTTGTCAACAAGGAAGTTGTCCCGAATCATATGCTGAAAGCTCAATCCAGACATTTCAAAGGGGAGGGGGACAGGATGTAAATGGTAGCAGGGCACTTTTGTTGTTGTTGTTCAATCGCACAGTCGAGTCTGACTCTTCGCAACCCCATGGACTAGATCACGCCAGGCCTGCCTGTCCTCCACCGTCTTCTGGAGTTTGCTCAATTTCATGTTCGTTGCCTCGATAACACTGTCTAACCATCTCATCCTTTGCCGTCCCCTTCTTCTTTGACCTTCAGTCTTTCCCAGCATCAGGGTCTTCTCCAGTGAGTGCTCCCTTCTCATTTGGTGGCCAAAGTATTTGAGCTTCAGTTTCATTATCTGGCCTTCCAGGGAACAGTCAGGGTTTATTTCTTGTAGGATTGACTGATTTGATCTCCTTGCAGTCCAAGGGACTCTCAAGAGTCTTCTCCAGCTTGTTGGTGACACCAGTACTAAACCCCAGAAAGGAAGATGGTATCAGGAGTTCTTAGACATTGGCCATGCATCCTTGTTCAGAGCTGGGATGTTCAAAATATTTCCCCCCCTGATTCTGTTTTTG
>NW_015173762.1:9334-9469 GCF_001447785.1 Gekko japonicus
CATTTTGGTGGTGTTATTGCTTCAGTTACATGACTGCGTGCAAAAATGAAGTCACTTTTCTTTATTCCTTTAGGGTGAAAGAGGTCCTTTGGGTCCACCAGGTTTACCTGGACAAGCTGGAAAACTAGTAAGCAT
>NW_015173762.1:10244-11914 GCF_001447785.1 Gekko japonicus
CAGTTTGGTGTAGTGGTTAAGAGTGCGGACTCTAATCTAGAAGAACCGGGTTTGATTCCCCACTCTTCCACATGCAGCTGCTGGGTGACCTTGGGTCAGTCACAGTTCTCTCAGAGCTGTTCTCTCAAGAGCAGTTCTTTCAGAGCTCTCTCAGCCCCACCTACCTCACAGGGTGTCTGTTGTGGGGAGGGGAAGGGAAGGAGATTGTAAGCCGCTCTGAGACTCTGAGTGAAGGGCGGGGTATGACTCCAATCCCTTCTCTTCTCCTCCTCTTCTTCTGTATAATCTTTTTGTTTGATTTATTCCTTGTAGGGAGACCCAGGAGAAATTATCGGGCAACTACCTGGCGGTGTAATAAAAGGTGAAAAAGGATTTCTTGGCCAACCTGGATTACCGGTAAGACTTACTCTAAACTTGGCCACATCCCTTCTTGTTAAAACAGGTGGGACTGAAACAGGGTGCGAAAGACAGCAAGCACCTAGATGGGGTCTGGAGTGTATTTTTGTGCAGTTTGCACAAAAAAAACAGCACAGAAATCCTGTTCATTAGAGAGTACCATCCCCCTGCACAGAGGGTAGGGATGCTGTTTCTTTTCTAGTTGTACCTGAGCGCTCCACTGGAGCTCTGAGCGTTTCAGATTGGACCTAAGAAAATCCCATGGGCAAAGGAAATATTTTACATCTTGATGAGTTGCCCATGTTGGATCACATGAGAATTTGACACCACTTACTCCACGGGTGAGCATCTCCGTGTGAGTAAGGTCAGTTCTACGCATGATCAGTTTATTGCACGTCTTTGTCAAATGAATGGAGTGCTCAGTTTGAATCATGCCACTGAGGAAAGCCTACTGCCAAAATGTGGTTGGTATTGGTTCTTGCATATGGAGACAATAGGTACTTTACAACCTTTATTTATGTAAATAGACATTTGTCTTTATCTTGGGATTAGGTATTTATTTGCTGAAACCTAGGGCTGTTGTTTTTAAGTGATGTTTTAGCAGTTCTGAATGGATTATTAAATTATATACAATGTTTTGTACATTTGCACTACGTGCATAGTTTTTTGTTTTTTTTACTTTCTTCTCCTTTGCTCCAAACTTTCTGGCTACCTGACTCATTATAAGGCGGTGCCGTATATTTATCTGAGGGTGCCTCTAAGTGGGAGAGGTACAGTGGTCGAGCATCTTCTCGGCATGCAGAAAGGCCCCCAGTTCAATCCCTGGCATCCCTAGTTAAAAGGATCAGGTAGTAGGTGATATGAAAGACCTTTTTCTACTTGAGACCCTGGAGAGCTGCTGCCAATCAGAGTTGACAGTGCTGACCTTGATAGATTGATGGTCTGACTCAGTAGAAGGCAGCTTCATGTGTACTTTTCATATTTGTGTGGAAAGAAACCATGTATGGTCAGGACTAGCGGCTAAGGAGAGCCAGTTTGGTGTTGTGGTTAAGTGCGCGGACACTCTCTCTCTCTCTCTCATCTATCTATCTATCTATCTATCTATCTATCTATCTATCTATCTATCTATCTATCTATCTATCTATCTATCTATCTATCATCTATCTAATCACTGTCTATCTATCTATCATCTATCTAATCACTGTCTATCTATCTATCATCTATCTAATCACTGTCTATCTATCTATCATCTATCTAATCACTGTCTATCTATC
>NW_015173762.1:12206-23828 GCF_001447785.1 Gekko japonicus
CAGCTGCTGGATGATGTTGGGTAAGCCACAGTTCTGGCACAGCTGTCCTTAAAAAAGAGCAGTCTCTGTCAGAGCTCTCTCAGCCTCACAGGGTGTCTGTTGTGGGGAGGGGAAGAGAAAGGAGTTTGTAAGCCACTCTGAGACTCCTTTGGGTAGTGAAGGGTGGGGTATAAATCCAATCCTCCTCCTCCTCCTCCTCCTTCTCCTTCTCCCCCAGATGACCCTAGTTTCTCCTGGGAATGGTTTCCCCCCCACCCTTCAGTGAGACGACCTGTTACAACTCATTCATATTGTCCCTTGCTTAGTGCTTCCTTCGTTTTCTGATTTATAAGCAAATGGATGAGATAATGCACTGCCTAATATAACTTCCATTTTAATGGCTTTTTCATAAATAGGGAGTAGCTGGACCCCCAGGAATTCCAGGCCCCCTTGGACCACCTGGACCCCAAGGAAGACCAGTGAGTATCAACTTTTTCTCATTTGCACACAGCTAGCTGTAATTCATGATATCAAGTACATGTTTGTCTGCATTTGCCGAAGGATTCTAGGAGTACTGGAGCAAAAAAAGAAGAAGAAGGGGGACAGCATGGATAGAAAAATAGGACAAAAGTCAATTAACTCATAAACAGCATTGCAGAAAGTGAACAGGAAGCTGTTTAATATGTTGTCGATTACAGAGGGAAGCCATTGAAATTCATAAACATAAACACAATTTCAACAGGAAAGAAGAGAGTTTAAAAATAAACAGGGCATGGTTTCCTGTCCTGAAAAACACAAAAGGCTCTACATATGACAATAGCACTACAGATAAGATTAGAACCTCCTCAGGAAACAGGAAACCTCCTCAGGAAACAATCCATATACAAAAGAACCTCCTCAGGAAAGCTCCTCCATTAGCATGTTCACAGCACAACCTGGGAAACTCCTACAAGATAATGACTCAGCCCTACCCCACCTTCTGGTGTAGATATAAATTACCTGCCTACCATTTTCTTCTCACGTTGACACAGAGAGTACTCCATCTTTCTGTGTTATACCTCTGAGGATGCCAGTCACAGCTACTGGCGAAACGTCAGGTCCTACAATGCCAAGACCACAGCCACACATCCCAGAAAATCTGCAACAGCTAAGGAAGCTGTTAGTCTGCTTCTTCCTGAAATACAAGACTTCAAAATCCAATCTCATCGTGCTCTGCAGATTAACCCCAGAAGGGTAATTAATCCGTTGTCACACACACACACCCGCCTATCGTCCTGGAGTGTGTCCCCCTCGGCCATGGTGTCAGGTGCAAAAAGGGAGTCTCCAGGACCTCAGAATGCAGGTGGGAGGCCTTGGCCCGCCGGCAGTAGGCTCTCCCCAGAGTTCTCTCCGTGCGTGCTTTCTCTCTCTCTCCCGCCTTCTGGTTCAAACTCCCCTGCTCTCCTCCTTGGTCCCAGCCTCCACTCCCTTTTATAGCCAGCAGCCATATGTTCCCAACCATGATTGGTCTCCCTTCGTGACCCTCCACCCCAGCCCTGTTCCCATTGGGCGGGTCCGTCTGGCCTTTTAAGGCCTTGGTACCGCCTCCTGTTTGCTCAGCCATGGGCAGGATTAGAATTCGCCGTTCATCCCACCCTGTTGTGGCTGCTGTGACTGGCCTCCAGCAAGCGGTCATCTCTCCTGCCTTCCCCTCTGATGGCCACAGGGCTTCTCATGTTTGCGGTCAAACCCGTTCCCCTCCCCAAGCTCTGCCAGCACACCCCGGCTACTCCTCGTTCCAGCAGCAGAGTTCTTCTCCTTGGGGCTTGCTGTGGACAAAGTCCCAGAGGTCCCCAGCTGGCCAGCCACCAACCCCGCCACCGGGCGGTCCTGACGCGGAGCCAGCACCGACGGAGGCCGTCACCCTCGCAGCTCTGCTGGATGGCCTGGACCCCTCCCCAGCCGGGTCTCTATCCTGCGACCTGCTCCTCAGGACACTTGGCCATCCCGGTAAGTCCAGACCTGGACACCCAAATAAACTTCCCCCCGACTTCTGAATCCAAACTGCCTCGGTCAGAGTTGGCTCTTTTTCTAGCAGTGCCGTGACGTCCGTGGCTGCACCCCACTTTATTTACTAAAATATTTATGCCCCATCTTCCCTTTGTGGCTCAAAGGGGTTTACAGATCCCTATTTAAAATGCACAGAACAATAAAACCATTTTTAAAAACCCTCTCCCTTTCACTTTTTCAGGTGTGCTGCCCAACCAAAACACTTAGCCTGTACTCACAGCACCACCTAGTGTCAGCCTGTGATGACCTGGGGGAGGGGGTTTGTCCTCAGATTGAGATGAAGAGGGAAAGGGGGCTGAAATTCCCCCAAGAACCAAGTGTAGGAAGGAGGCAGTGCTGCCACCAGCTGGAAAGCTGCTCTTAATCAATCCAGGTGCTCCCGGCTTCAGGAGTCTACTCTTTCAGGACCTTGGACAGCAGAACACAGGGAGTTCCAAGGAGAGGGAGGGAATAGACAAGCAAGCCCTTCCTTACTTTGCCCCATATCTGGGCTGAGAGTTCCCTGGGTATATGCTGAGCTCAGAAGGGAAACATAGTGACACTCGTTCCAATTAAAAGCAAAGAAGTTTATTTGAATTTCCCCACCACCACCAAAAAGGTAAAGGCTGTGTGTGGGGTTGGAACAAGTAAAGATCTGATTTGAGAGCCAAAGAGAACTCAGGCCCAATCCACAAAGGTTCCAGCAAGCTAGATGCATTCCCTAGAGTATATTATGTGGGTCTCTTTAAGCTTTTCCTGTAACACAAAGCTTGGCAGCGTTTCAACACAGCTCTGCATGCCCTGAATCTTGTTGTTGTGGTTATTACTGATGCCTAGACTGTGTGGGGTGAGCTGTTGTGTGCTGGCTTGTGGATCCTTTTGTGATCTAGTTTGAATGGTGACCTTCTGACCTCTTGCAGCCCTATGATCCTGTAATACTGGCTACAGTGATCAGCAGTAAATAGCAGACTGTACCTGGATTTAAATACAACTATCGGCTACTTGGACCTATGATACACTGAGACACGATACAGTGAGAATATGTCCTAATTCTCTGTGGGCCCCAAGAATACAGCTGATTGCCAAAAACTGAACAGCCTCTCTTTTGTCTTTATATCTGTGCTCTACTGTATGGCTCAGAGCGCCCTTGAAGTATCTGCATTTGCTAGAGATAGGTGTCTGATTTATATCAGTTTGATCCAACAGGTGCAGTGCAGTGCTGCCTCACTTCTCTGCACAGGGTAGCTTCAGCACCTGGCAACTTCTCCGGGGTTCCCATAGAGATTGAAGAATTACAACTCAACCTGCACATTAAAAATGGCACACAGGGTTAATAATGTTGGTTAATAACGAATTTGAATGCAAGACTTGCCTGCACAGTCTCTCCATTCCCAAAGGCATGTGCCTCATTTTCCATCTTTCCTCCCGTGGGACACCATCTCTCCCTTTGAAATCTGTCTTTATACGTACGTAATGAATTAATTAAGATGCTGAACTGCAGGCTGGAAGGTTGGTAGTTCAGCAGTTCGAGACCCGAGTGCCGCATGACGGCGTGAGCTCCTGTCTCTGGCCCCAGCTCCTGCCAACCTAGCAGTTCGAAAGCAAGAAATTGCAAGTAGATAAGTAGGTACCACTTCAGTGGGAAGGTAACAGTGTTCCGTGTGCCTCGGAGTCTAGTCCTGCCGGCCACATGACTGTGGAAATGTCTTCAGACAGCGCTGGCTCTTCGGCTTGGAAACGGAGATGAGCACCGCATTCCTAGAGTCGGCTTTCAAGCAAGGGAAACCTTTATTTACCTTTTACCTTTTAATGAACATGCAAACTGATGATGCCTCCATCGGGTGCAGCTCTATAAGCTCTGGCCGGAAGACGAGCCACAATCGAACTCCCATCTAGTTTCTGTGCTTCTGCACACCTCTCCCCCCCCCTTCCCTTTTTCCCTTGCACAGAGCTTGAGGCCAAACATCCTCTTCTGAGCAAGCTCCACTTTGCTATGACTTCCAAATCCAGGTGTCTCCAAGATTTGGAGTTTGTCCAATTCTAGTTTAGTATTCTGGTTTGTGTATAGAGTTTTTGGGATTCTTTTTTTAAAAAGCTCTCCACTTCATTTTGTAATTTATTTGCTTCATTTATAGCCTGCCTTCCTCCCCAATGGGGACCCAAAGCAGCTTAGTTTGTTCTCCCTTCCCCCGTTTTTATCCTCACAACAACCCTGTGAGGTAGGTTAGACTGAGAGTATATGACTGGCCCAAAGTCACAGTGCAAGTCACAGCGCTCTGGCACTATGTATTTCTTCCCTTTATTTGTATTTTACTTACTTCATTTATTCCCACCGCCTTCCTACCCAATAGGGGTCCAAAGCAGCTGACATCATTCCAGGCCTGTAGCTATGGTGGGGCTTTTGAGGGCTCTGCCCCCTTTCTTGAAGGCACAGCCCCACAAGAATGTCTCCTGTAAATGCTTTTTTCAGTCATTTTAAAACATTTTTTAAAAGGCGTGTGCTCCATTAAGCAGTTGACTAATTCCTGCACTGAGCCAGGGGGTTGGAGTAGGTGACCTCTAGGATCCCTTCTAACTCTGTGTCAAGAAACTGGTCTCCTTTAAGAGAGTTCTTCTGCCTAAGTGTTAGCTTTCTTGACTATAGAAGTCATCACCCCCACCTGACGGCTTGTTATCAGAACTGTTGCTTAGGCTGGCAGAAGTGATTAACTTGCAGCAGCTGAGGACTGTCATCTAAAGTGGTTGACAGCTCGCAATTTAGAGATCTGTCCTGGTGACAGCTTTCTACTGGCTAAATGGCTTTTATTTCTGCACTGAGAACTTCAGCCCCACCAGAAAAAAAATCTGCCCCACAAGCCACAAAATCCTGCCTACGGGCCAGGATCATTCCATTCTCCTCTCCTCCATTTTATTCTCACAACCATTCTGTGAGGTAGATTAGGCTGAGAGTGTGTGATTTGCCCCAAATCACCAAGCAAGTTTCCAGGGAAGAGTGGGATTCGAACCTGGGTCTCCCAGATCCTGATTCAACACTCTAACCACTACACCACACTGTCTTGCCAAACTAGAGCAACTGCGGCTGGACCTCATGATTAACTGGAGCTTGATCAGTCTGGGAAATTTTGCATCGCGTTCCAGGCCCGAAAGGCAGAGGGAGAAGATTGGGTCACATGTGAGCACAGCTGAAAGCTGTATTTGTGCAACGGCAGTTTACTACAGCTCTGGAGTTACGAATGAAGATACTGCAGGGTTGGGATTTATTAGGGAACATGCTTATACGCTCAGATTGATGTGTTGTTCTCATTTATAGCGTGGTAGCACCCACCAGGCTTTTCCTTCCAGGGTTTCCCTCCTCCGCTGAGGAGAGTCGATTGGCACAAGTTGAGTCCGGGCGGCCTCCAGTTTGGCCTGCTCAGTCTGCAGCTGCTTTTGTTGTTGCCCCTGTGTGTACGAAAGTTCACTCCGCTCACACAACTGCAAAAAAAAATAGCCTGCCGGGGACCATGAATTGGGGACACAGTCAATGCAGGACCGAAGCCACTCTCTGACTCTGACAGTGCAGCAAATTTAATGGCAGCGATTGGGAATAAACAAGAAAGGTGTCGATTCAGTCTCTTCCCCCCCCCAAAAAAGGTGTTTATTCTCTGAGCTGTGACTTAGAAAGGAATCAAAGCAACGGATTCTGCGCGGCTGACTTCGAGCCAGGCCGGCTCTCCAAGGATACAGCTGACTCAGCCTTTTTGCCTCATGAAAGTTTGTGGGTCTCAGCCTTGTGCAAACTCTGCTCAGAGCAGATCCAGTGGAAATCCGGCTCAAGCCAGGGCAGTCTAGAGTGTTAAGACTGGGAAATTCAGTGGACTGAAATTCCCATGAAGCTCACGTGGAACCACTGGGCTAGTCACTGTTTCCCGGGACTCAAACAAACAAGATAAAGGATAAACAACTCTTTCTGTGCATGAAATGCAAATGGCAGCCTCATGAAGCCTAGGGTTGTCTTGGGGCCATGCAGGGAAGGGAAGGGGAGGTGTTTGGCAGGGAACCCAATTTCAAATATGGTAACTGAGTAGAGACTCTGGTATCCTATTTGGAACTGGGCCCCTGTCAGCGAACTGCCAATGTTTTACTTTGTATGCTTGTATTCGCTTGTCTGCTTTCACTTTCACCCGCTAGACTGTAGATGCGCATAACGATGTAGACTGCCAAAACAATTATATCTTCCAAGGCCACAGGTGGTTGCAAGAGCTTGTTAGTGTAATGAAGTTCTCACGAAACGGCGTGAGAAAGAGATAACATATTCTGCCTAGGGCCGTTTATTCTCAAGCCCAAAGGCGCGAGCGGGAAACCCTGCAATTGGGCCCCAGTAGTTTGAATGAACTATAATATGCTTTGTGGTTTGATTCCCTCCCATTCCGAACAGTGATCCTGTTATGCACCTTAGCTTCAAAATAAAGTAAAACCTTTTCTACAAGCGTGTACTTTGTGATGATGCTGTGAGGAGTCTGACAGCCCCCAGCTTTGGTATTAGCATTTCAAAGTGGGAAATATGAGTGTTCTGAAAGACTCCCCTTTGAAATTCTATGAGTAGAATGGGGAGCTAGTTTTGCGTAGCAGAACCAAGCAGAAGTTAAAGGATCAACTCCCCTCTACCTGTCCGGCATGACTCCAAGGCAAACTGAGGATGCATGGGGCTTTCCGTTTGCATTCTGTCTTTGTCTTTAAACCCTCAGCTCTATCACAGGGTTGTTGTGGGGATAAAAAGGTGGTGGGAAGAATTGTGTCTGTTACTCTATGTGGCAGAGGTGGGTTGGAATAAAAATGTAATGGAAATGAAGACCCTTCTTATTAGGTAACTCTTTGTTAAATAAGTGACTAACACGAAAAGAATTAATAAGCTGTAGAATTAATAAAATGTCCTCTTTCGCAGGGTCCTCCAGGGCCACCTGGTTTACAGGGGGAGAAGGTAAGGACAAACTCAGTCAATAATGCAAATGTTTGAAACACATTTTCCTAGGTGCCCGTTTCCTTAGGGAAATCATGAATCAGTGGGAGAGCATCTGTTAGGTGTGCAGAAAGGTCCCAGGTAGGAGTCTGGGGGGGGGAATCATTCCCCCCCCCAATTCTGGCCTGTTGTATCAAAAAAATACCAGCATTCCCGAATACCAGAGTTAGTATTTTACTGGTATTCAGGTAAATATTCAGGAAACCCAAATTTATTTGGCTCCATTATACCCTATGGGGACCATCCCCATAAGGTATAATGGAGAATTTCACTTGCTGAGTGAAAGTTTAAATGCAGTTATGCTCACACTCATTCAGCTTAGAGGGAACAGTGGTTATGGCACAACTCCACAAGTGAAGTGATTTAAAGTTTAAATGCCTTCAATTCACTCCTGGAGATGGGTTGCTGCCATGGTGCAACTCCATAAGTGACGTGAAGTGACTTAAAGTTTAAATGCCTTCAGTTCACTCCTGAAGATGGGTTGCTGCCATGGTGCAACTCCATAAGTGACGTGAAGTGAGTTAAAGTTTAAACACTTCACTCATGTAGTTGCACTGCCATTGAGGCACGAAGTGAAGTGAAGGCATTTAAACTTTAAATGCCTTCTGAACTTGCTGAGTCGCACCGCAGTGCCAGCACAACTGGGCGAGTAGCCACAACCGAATAAAAGCTGAATAATATCAGCTTTTATTCAGGCGCAGCTACTTCAATATACTGATAAGGCATTTTTCGGGTATTTATTCGGCTCGATATATACTGAGCACACACCACTAGTCCCAGTTTCAATCCTTGGCATCTCCAGTTATGAGAACCAGCCAAAAGATTGTGTGAAGGACCTCAGCCCAAGACCCTGGAGAGCTGCTGCCAGTTAGAGTAAACGATATTGATCTTAATAGAGCAATGGTATAAGGTCGCTTTATGCAGAGAGGGGCTTTGTCTCAGTGGTAGAGCATCTTTGCATGTAGAAGGTCTTGGGTTCAATCCCTGGCTTCTCCAGTTAAAAGGATCAGGCTGGAGGTGATGTGAAGGACCTCTACCTGATACCAGTCTGAAGAGACAATATCTGATGCCAGTCTGAAGAGACCAAGGGTCTGATTCAGGACAGGACAGGACAGCTTCATGTGTTTTGAAGCACCAGGGTGCCAAAAACTGAGACCCGACTTCATAAAATATCATGGCCAAAGTGTGGTAGTTCCTAGGAGCCGTAGAGCATCTGGAACACCCATCTCTTGTATCCAGAAGCAGAAATGCATCTACAAGTCTCTTAGGGTCAAGCTAGACAAGATGCTGGGTGAGATGTGATCATGTATTTTTGATGTGTTGGAAAGTGAGTTTCAGCCATGCACAATCTCCATTCAGTATAGGACCACAGAGGATGGAGGTGGGGGTGGGTGGGGGAGGAAACCCCCATCCAATCTGCTATTAGATGCCTATTTTTCCTATTCCCATTATTCATAATAGTAAGGCAAGAAGTTGGTTGGTTGCTTTAAGCGAATCCCTGCATGGGTGGAAATACCTGAATCCGGGCTGTGTGTGACTGCAAAACCAAAGGCTTTCCAACATTTTAAAGTTGGTTGAGGCTGACTACCTTGCCCTTGCAGCGGTAACAACTGCTTACCCATTTCCCTCCATGCTGAGGCCGGTCTTGATGTACCAAATTACCAGTTATCATCCAACAGGGTCAAGAACTCTGTGCTATTTTGAAATCTGGCACATATTTCTTTTCTCCCTGCAGGCAAGGGAATAGATTAGGGGTCCCCAACATTGTTCCTGTGGGTGCCATGATGCCCACTCATACCTTACCTGCTGCCCGCAAAGCATTTGCTGAAAGTGGGTGGAGCAGTTGGAGTTCTTGCCCAGCACAGCTTCTGATAAGACATTGGAGATCTGATTGTCTGTGCAGATTAAAACAACTTTGCATCCATCAGCAGCTAGTTTTAGTCTCCCTCTCTCTCATTTCTCTTTCCCAGTGTATTTTTAAAATCTCTTCCTCTGGGCATGCATGTGGCTGTGCCTCCGATGGCAGCCATTTTGTTGTTGCTGCCACCACCTTGTGTCAGAATTCCAAAGAGGCCCACGGGCTCAAAAAGGTTGGGGACCCCAGAGTACACAATGCACATTGCTGCTGTTTTCATAATTATTAGACTCCCCATTTCTGAATTTCTTTTAAAAAAATTAACTTGTCAACTGAGAAGCAAAGTATGTGCCTTGAAAATGAAATGGTCCATATCGGAAGTGGGCTTTCTTTTATAAAATGCTTCCTCTCTCTGTTGCCAGGGCCATATGGGCTTAAGTTTCCAAGGACCAAAAGGCGAAAAGGTAAGCTTGTTCTTTTGAAAGCTGTCCACCTATGCTTGCAGTGGCAGCTGAGACCCCACAATCGGAGTGCTTGCAGAACTCACCCTATTGTTGTGGGCATACCTCTGAGTCTAGCCAGACCTCTAACGCGGGTCACCCACTCAGCCTTCAAAGAACGACTCTGGCTTATGGGATTCCTTGCTGCAGGATGTCTGGATGGCAACCAGCTTTTTGAAAGGCTTCTGTACCTTCAGAGAAAATGGGTCCCTCACAGTGGCTATGGTTAGCTCAGCTTTCCCATGCAGAGCATTGCTTCTGATGTCAGGAGCTGGAGATCTATAGCAGTGGATGCTGTCATCCACATTCCCTTCTTGGGAACTTCCCTGCAGCTTGCCAGAAGAAATGCCGACTGAGTTCCCTTTCATAAATGATTGATCAGCCCTGATTTGGGTAGCCCAGGCAAGCCCAGTCTCATCAGATCTCGGAAGCTAAGCACGGTCGACTCTGGCAAGTCCTTGGATGGGAGACCTCCTTGGAATACCAGAGGCTTTATGCAGCCGCCTCTCAGAGTATCCTCCAGGCCCCCAGTGCACACACAGTCAGACACTAGAGGTCGCCATGACGTGCAGATACACAGAGGAATTTCAGACAGACGATATAATCCGGAAGAGGAACAGTTCCCAAACGGTTTCTGGTCTGTCATTTCAGACAGAACCGTTTTAGAGCCGGTTCCCTACCGGAATATATTTGTAATTTCAGACACAAACACTTCTGTCCTGTTTAGGAAACAGGGCTGAAGCGTTTTACCGGTCATCCGCTTCCAAGTAGTCTTCAGTTTCCTCTCCCGGTTTTCCCCGCCATTTTTTCGCCCACGCGGGCGATCTCCGGCTTTTTTAAAAAAATGTTTGCTTTATAGCGCTATAGCGCTATAACGGAACAGCAGTATATCAACCCCATTGGAATGCCTGGCGTGTTTTTTTATAGTGCTATAGCACTATAAAGCGAACATTTTTTTTAAAAAAAAAAAAAGCCGGAGATCGCCCGCGCGGGTGAAAAACAGCGGGGGAAAGCGGTGCAGTCTGAAATGGCAAACCGCTTCAGATCCAGCTCTTTACCGGAAGGGGAAAGCCATGTGTGAAATGGCAGCCCTATACCGGTTTACTCCATGACGGATCAAAAACAGCTTCAAAACGGGTTAAAAGGGGTAATGTGAAATTCCTCACACACTCTCACATACGCGCATGCTCAATCACATGTGAAAAAAACAACAACAAAGAGACCTTAGAAACCAATGGGATTTTTAGGTATAAGCTTTTCATCAGATAGACCCCGAAAATCTTGTTAATTTTTAGGGTGCTCCTGGACTCAAATGAAGCTCTTCTTCTGCAGACCAACACAGGCCCCCTCCTTAAATAAGTTTCTTCAGCATAAGCAGGAAAACCTGTTTTAACCATCCTTATTTAAAAAAAAAAAAAACCTTTGCCATTCTTCTAAGAGACCAAAGTCTCTGGGATCACAATCCTACACGATGGAAGGATGGGCTTGGTCTGGCTGAATTTGATCTTCCCAGGTTACTTGTGTCTCAGCTCTTGCTAGACCGTAATGAATCTTTTAAAAAAATTAATTTTGGAGTGAGTAGAAGAGTTTAAAATGCATTTTTTCCTCAGTATTCCTTTTCTGGCTATGTAGACTACAGTGCTGGCTGCTGATTTGTCTGTTTGTTCGTGGTATCTCTAGGGTGAACGGGGAGTCATGGGCCCCCCAGGTCCTCAAGGAGGTACCCCGCAACAGCAAGAAAAAGGGACCATAGCCATACAAGGCGACAAAGTAAGATCATGGCTTTTATTTATGTGTATATGAATGGTAAATTTATTTATGTGTATGTTAATGGATGGAGCTGCGGTGGCTCAAGTGGTTAAGACGCTGAACTGCAGGCTGTGGAAGGTCGGTAGTTCAGCAGTTCGAGACCCGAGTGTGCCGCATGACGGAGTGAGCTCCCGTCTCTAGTTCTAGCTCCTGCCAACCTAGCAGTTCGAAAGCAAGAAATTGCAAGTATCTAAATAGGGACCACTACAGTGGGAAGGTAACAGCGTTCCTTGCGCCTTGGTGTTTAGTCATGCCGGCCACATGACCACGGAAATGTCTTCGGACAGCGCTGGCTCTTCGGCTTTGAAACGGAGATGAACACTGCAACCCTAGAGTCGGATTCGACTGGCTTTCGAGCAAGGGAACCTTTACCTTTATATTAATGGTGCCCTAGCCTGGCCTGATCTCATCAGATCTCGGAAGCTAAGCAGGGTTGGCTCTGGTTAGTACTC
>NW_015173762.1:24523-29409 GCF_001447785.1 Gekko japonicus
TTGCCTCCCAGCCTGGTACTGAGTTGAAGAAAGGAGGATTTGGGGGGGGGGGGTGGAGAGGTGGGGAGGGTCCCACACAGTCATGTTCAGGATTGAGTTTGACCCTTAGGTCTGATAGCTGCATCCTGAAAATTGCACAGTAAAGACGTGAAGGCAAGACAGTTGGTACTGAAATATTGAAGGTGGAGAGGCCCTCTCTGGCTTGAACCTTTCTTCCTGTTATTTCTAGCTGGGATTGATTCATATTACTCAAGACCTCTAGGTCTGAGGAGTACAAGGAAGGAAGGAAGGAAGGAAGGAAGGAAGGAAGGAAGGAAGGAAGGAAGGAAGGAAGGAAGGTGGAGAGGTTAGGACATGTAAGCAGAGAAGGAAAGGGTAACAGCCTAGGTGCAAGGAAAAGGAATCTACTGACCACAGGCAGTAGACAAGCCACGCAGGAAAGGGATTTGGAACAGTGGATAGGGATGGGGAATTATTGACTGTGTATTGACAAGTAGGGGGAGCTGCAGTGGCTCAAGTGGTTAAGACGCTGAACTGCAGGCTGTGGAAGGTCAGTAGTTCAGCAGTTTGAGACCTGGGTGCCGCATGATGGAGTGAGCTCCCATCTCTAGTTCCAGCTCCTGCCAACCTAGCAGTTCGAAAGCAAGAAATTGCAAGTAGATAAATAGGTACACCACTTCGGTGGGAAGGTAACAGCGTTCCGTGCGCCTTGGTGTTTAGTCATGCCGGCCACATGACCACGGAAACGTCTTCGGACAGCATTGGCTCTTCGGCTTTGAAACGGAGATGAGCACCGCAACCCTAGAGTCGGATTCGACTGGCTTTCGAGCAAGGGAATCTTTACCTTTACCTATTGACAAGTAGGTTTGATTTAGGGAACTGGACAGAGCCAGAAATGTCCAGAATTTCCCCCCACGTTTTTAATGCCTTCATTGAGGTATAGCTCAGAAGGCAACAGAAGGTCTACTGTTTAAAGAAGAACTCTCTGCTTTATCTTTTCCCTGCTTTAGCCTTTCCCCAATCTCATAGAAAACTGATAGCCTAAGAAAATCTTCCCACTAACTTATCAAACCCTTTGTAGCTGTCCCCAGTATATGGCCTGGCTGCCTACTTGTGGGGAAGGGTGGGATATAAATCGAATAAAATAAATGCAAATAAAACACACTGTGCTGTGGTGTGCAGATGTAGGTTGGAAGGGGCCCCAGAGAGCACAGTGAAGTCCTACAATACTGTGGTTTGTTTCATCTGCCGTGTCTTCTGATTCTAACAGGGCGATCCAGGCGAAAAGGGAGATCCTGGCTTCCCAGTGAGTAAAAGGCAATGGCAAACCACCTCTTCATGCCTCTTGCCTTGAAAACCTCACGGCATCACCAGTGTCCCCTCTAAGCTGAGTCAGTGTGAGCTAGCTCACAGGTTTTTTAGCCTCCAGCTCACACATTTTTGTCTTAGCCCAGGAAAGATAGCTCTGGAGCAGACTAATTTATCCAGCAGTCAAATCACTCACTCACAACTTTAATGCCTTTCGCTCACAAAGTAGAATTTTTACTCACAAGACTCCACGGCTTAGAGGGAACAAACCATAAGTCAGCTGTGGTTTGATGGGACTTTCCACCACCCTATGAATGCCACTGTGTCCAAAAAACGATGACAAGGATTAAAAAGGACTTCATGCTGCTGTCACCACACAGTAACTGAGGAGGGGGCAAGCAGGCTCACACCATCCATCTCACCCATTTTGCCGATGTAAACATTTTTTTTCTGCATATGTCAAATATATTGGTGTTTGCACATGTGCAAAATATTGGCGCATGCGCCGTGAGAAGCAGGGCCTCCAGCTTCTAGTAGCCCCATTTTCTCTAGCGATACTCCATCCGCTCATAAAGTGGGTGCAGTTATGCCCATCTCATTTTAACATCAAAAGGAGCACACAAATGAGAGGTGCTGAATTCTTCCTGTTTGTTGTTGTTGTTCAGTCGCACAGTCGAGTCCGACTCTTCGCGACCCCATGGACCAGATCACGCCAGGCCCTCCTGTCTTCCGCTGTCCTCTGAAGTTTGCTCTATTTCATGTTCGTTGCATCTATGACACTGTCTAACCGTCTCATCCTTTGCCGTCCCCGTCTTCTTTGACCTTCAATCTTTCCTGTTTTGCTTCTCCCATATCCATTGCCCCTGTGGTTTCCTTCCAGCCTGGTACTGAGTTGAAGAAATGAGGATTTTTTTTGGGGGGGGGTGGAGAGGTGGGGAGGGTCCCACACAGTCACGTTAAGGATTGAGTTTGACCCTTCGGTCTGATAGCAGCATCCTGAAAATGGCACAGTGAAGACGTGAAGACAAGAGAGTTGGTACTGAAATATTGAAGGTGGAGAGGCCCTCTCTGGCTTGAACCTTTCTTCCTGTTATTTCTAACTCGGATTGATTCATATTACTCAAGACCTCTAGGTCTGAGGAGAGGAAGGAAGGAAGGAAGGAAGGAAGGAAGGAAGGAAGGAAAGAGACAGGCACTGGGAGAAGGAAGGAAGCAAGCAAGCAAGAAAGGAAAGAGACAGGCACTGGGAGAAGGAAGGAAGCAAGCAAGCAAGGAAGGAAAGAGGGAGACAGGCACTGGGAGAAGGAAGGAGGGAAGAAAGGAAGGAAGGAAGGAAAGAGACAGGCACTAGGAGAATGAAGGAAGGAAGGAAGGAAGGAAAGAAGGAAAGAGGGAGACAGGCCCTGGGAGAAGGAAGGAGGGAAGGAAAGAGACAGGCACTGGGAGAAGGAAGGAAGGAAGGAAGGAAGGAAGGAAGGAAGGAAGGAAGGAAGGAAGGAGAAAAGGGAACGAAAGGGAGAAAAGGGAATGAAGGAAAGAAAAGAAATGGAAAGAAAGGGGAAAAGGGGGAGAGAGAGCGAGAGAGGTGAATGAAGGAAAGAAAAGGAAATCAATGGAAAGAAAGGGAGGGCAAGGGAAAAAGTGAAAGAAGGAAAAGAAATAAAGGAAATGGAAAGAAAAGGGAAAGGGGAAAGAAGGAAATGAAAGAAATGGAAAGAAAGGGGAATGGAAAGAAAAGGAAAGAAAAAAGGGAAAAGGGAAAGAACGTTGTCTAATCACTTTTTGTACTCTATGTTTTATGAAGTTATTCGGAAATGTGGAAGTTCTGGAGAAGAATCCAGATTTGAAACCGAGAGAGAGAGAAATTGAGATAGATATAGAGACGTAGACATGAGTACAGATACACAGGTAGAGACACAAAACACAGATAAACACATAGAGACACAGACTCGGATGGACACACAGATGATGACAATGATTTTGATGATGATTTTGATGATGATGATGATGATGATGATGATGATGATGATGATGATACCTCACACCTTCTCCCCAGAGGGGATTTTGGGTGTTTTCCAATATTTGACAAATACAATAAATACAAATACAATACAGATAACCAGGGCTTTTTTTTAAAAAAAAAGAAGAAGAGGAGGACGAGGAGATTGGATTTATACCCCGCCCTTCACTACCCAAAGGTGTCTCAGAGCGGCTTACAAACTCCTTTCCCTTCCCCTCCCCACAACAGACACCCTGTGAGGTAGGTGGGGCTGAGAGAGCTCTGGCAGAAACGGCTCTTTTTCAATAACAGCTCATATCAGAACTATGGCTTGCCCAAGGTCATCCAGCCAGGTGCAAGTGGAGGAGTGGGGAATCAAACTCGGTTCTCCCAGATTAGAGTCCGCGCACTTAACCACTACACTGCCAGAACTCTCGAGAGGGAAATAAAGTTTTCAAGCTGTATACTGAAAACTCATGAACTTTTAAACATTTTTTAAAGGATTTTGTCAAAGAGGTTCTGGAACTCCGTTCTAGCACATTCCCCCAGAAAAAAAAGCCCTCCAAATAACTAAATGCAATAAAACCACTTAAACATCAACTCACAGACAGAGCCACAGACTAGGGTTGCCAGCCTCCAGGTGGGGCCTGGGGATCCCCCATTTTTACAACTGGTCTCCAGCTGACAGAGATCAGCTCCTCTGGAGAAAATGGCTGCTTTGAAGGGGGGACTCTATGGCACTGTACCATGATGAGGCCCCTCCTCTCCCCAAGCCCCGCCCTCTCCTGGATCCACCCCCAAAGTCTGCACAGTTAAAGACAGAGATACAGATACCCAAACAGAGATGCAGAGAGAGACACAGATATACAGATGGTTACACAGATGAGACACAAACACACAGACAGAGATAGAGTTACATAGACAGATACACAGGTATGCAGAAAGTGAAACAAATACTGATTCACAGACACAGATAGAAACACAGACACACTGATAGTGAGTCGTGACACAGATTCAGATACACAGGTAGTGACACAAATACACAGAGACAAAGACACAGATACACGGATAGTGACACAGATAGAGAGGCACACAGACAGAGACAGAGGTACACTGTAAGAAGAGCTCTGTAACCTCTTGGAGGATTGGCTACATTAGGGGTGTGTCGCCTAATATGCAAAGGAGTTCCTGCTACAAAAAGAGCCCTGGATAAATAGATACGCAGGTAGTGACACAGATGTTAAGCAGACCAATGAAAGAACATAGATGGGCAACAATGTTATAAAATTTAGTACCAGGGGGGAAAAGAACATGGAAAAAATTAGCTTCCTTGGATGTGAAATTCTGGCCCCGGTCACACGGAGAATTAGACACGCTAGAGAGACGGATGATAGGTGGATTTCCCGGGCGCGATCTCACCGCCACATCTGGGAAGCGTAGAGCTCCCGTGGCTCACCCGAGGCTTTACTCCGAAGATGTGCTGTAAAAAACTAGTACCTCCGAGGTACTAGTTTCCGGAAACTGCGGGGCAAGGGCGGGCGTCAGATCACGTTTCTGGTGTTAGCTCGTGGCATCCGGC
>NW_015173762.1:31277-37848 GCF_001447785.1 Gekko japonicus
TGCATATTAGGCCACACACCCCTAATGTAGCCAATCCTCCAAGAGCTTACAGAGCTCTTCTTACAGGAGCTACTGTAAGCTCTTGGAGGATTGGCTACATTAGGGGTGTGTCGCTTAATATGCAAATGAGTACCTGCAAACAAAGAGCCCTGCGTAGGACCCCTTCCAACTCTCTGATTCTATGATTCTAGTTATTACTTGAATTTACTCCTTTGTATCCTCCAGTCCTGAGAGGACAGAATGAATTTCTTTCTAAACTAGAAACGGAAGGAAGATGCATTTCAGGCCTTTCAGGGATTTTCTTTCTGGCCTCTCAGAAAAGTACAGCAAGTCCAACGGCAATGCAGCGTGGCTACATACAGAATACAGGCCTGCTATCTGACTACTCTGCTAATGTATGTTTTATTCTGCTGGCCCAGGACTCTAATAAATCATTGATTGATGGGTTGGCCTGTCTCCTGCCCCTCCATCTGGCTCAGTAGGAAGCCTTCCTCCGGCCCAGGACCCCCTCCTCTTACGGAAGAGGACATTTGAACCTCTTCTGGTGGAAGAAGTCTCCAAGGCTTCCAGTTTGTCCGAGTGGAGGGGCAGGACAGAAACCACGATGCACAGTTGTGATCACCACATCAAATAAAGATAAGGAAAGCTGTCAAAAGGCCACTGGAACTATCAATGGCTTGGTAAATCTTAGTATGACGAAAAGGTAAACAGTTAATGGTTTTTTAATTTGGAGGAGGGGGCCCCACCAATTAGGAGCATGACAGGGGTTTCTAGAATTCCATATGACTGGAGAGAACATCTTCCTTCCCCTAGCAGTGCTAGAACCAGGGAAACCCAGTCAAGTTGGATGGAAATTAAGAACAGAAGAAGAGCCCTGCCGGATCAGAGCAGCGGTCCGTCTAGTCCAGCATCACACACTGAGCAACCAGTTCTTCTGGAGGGCCAACAACAGGGCACAGAGGCTAACAACTTCCCCAGATGTTGCCTCCTGGCTCCGGTATTCATAGCTTTATTGCCTCTGAATGTGGAGGTCCCCTTTAGTTGGTTGAAGCCTGACAAAAGGTTAAATTTGTACAGTACCAAATTAAACTTAAGGAAGATGGTCATTGATTGATGGCTTTTAAAGCAAACTGGACAAAATATTAGATTGACTTACCCTCCATGAAGTAGTATATATTTTGGCCAGTACCCAGAGGTACGCTGCCTTTGAATATGATAGCTCGTTTTAGATGACTGCCATTACTAACCATATTTGAAAAATCTCCAGGAATACATCTAATCCTTTTTCAGTTAGGATAATATAACAGGAGATAGTTAACTTTTTCATGGCCTCCTTGCAAGGAGGGAAAGGATGCTGGACTTGCTAGGCTTGGCCTGATCTGCAAAGGAATTCTTTTAGTTTTATTTCACGGTTATTAAGGTGAGATGATTCAGGTAGGAGTCTATGGCCAGGTAGGCACCAGTTGTATCCTCCACCTGTACTCAACCAACTTTGAAGCATCACTTTCTGAGCCTCTTCTGTTGGAAGCAGTTGTTTAGAGTTGGATAAATCCTTCAGACTTGAGGAAGTGGAGGGATAGGATACAAGGCAGTATGTACGTATGTGGATAATGCCTTGGACACAGGTCTCTTGCTCCTTGGGAGTTGCATACTCTGAGGGGGTTTAAACCTTCCCTAGTTCCTGTTTCAAAAATCATAGCACAGAAGATAGGAAGAGTTAATCTTACTCCCCACAAACACACACAAATATCATCCCTTTTGGCTCCTTTTATCACTTAAAGAAAAAGTTATAGATCTGCCACATCACGAGCTGTTTTGCCCTCAGTTCATCACTTGGGAAATGAGTACTGAGAAATTCCAAATCAGCCCAGACTTTAGTTAGGTTCTTTCTCCCCACCCCCTTTTATCTAAGAGAAATGGCTTGGATCCACTGGAGATTTCTGTGACTGGAAAGGCTTTCCATCCACAGAGTCGCTCTTCCCTCCCTCTCTCTTCACTGCAGCTCAACCCCCCAAAATAGCCTATAAAATATTGCTGCAGTTCAGTGTGGTGGGGGAGAATTGGCCAAAATTTGCCCCACTGCAGAAATCCCCCATGGGATCCAAACCAATATTTAGGTCAAGGATGGGAGGACTTGGAATTCACTGCCAAACATGTGGAATTCACTGCCACAGGAGGTGGCAGCGGCTACAAGCATGGACGGCTTCAAGAGCGAACTAGATAAACATATGGAGCAGAGGTCCATCAATGGCTATTAGCCGCAAGGTATAGATAGGAACTCTCAGTCTGGGGCAAGTGATGCTCTGTATTCTTGGTGCTTGGGGGGGTCAACAGTGGGAGGGCTTATAGTGTCCTGGGGAGCCTCCTGATGGCACCTGGTATTTTTGGCCACTGTGTGTCACAGGGTATTGGACTAGATGGGCCATTGGCCTGATCCAAAATTGGCTTCTCTTATGTTCTTATGACTTCTCATCCCAGGATTATCTCTTCTGTTCTTCTTTTTCTCTCTCTTCTCCTCCTTCCCACCCTGGGGGAATAACTTCTGGTTAATTGCCCGCTTACTTCAAACCAGTTGCCAATTTTGTATTTAGGAACTGCGCTTTGATTCACATTCAAGGCAAGGAAGGATTTTCTTTCTGGTTCAGCTTTGGTTCACGAAGCATGCCCCCCAACACACCCTTTGGGTTTGGGGTTCAGGCTCAGTCCGATCCCCTGTGCAAGACGTATTCATACTCTGTGCAAGTACATTTGTTACTACAAAAGCAGCATTTATCTTAGTTCTGTTCTAGGGAACAAGTCAGTGATAACGTTCTTTTGTTGGTATTTTTTCTGCTATTGCTGTAGGGACTGAGTGGCACGCCGGGATTTCCAGGACTGCCTGG
Source organism: Gekko japonicus (assembly GCF_001447785.1). Taxonomy (NCBI): domain Eukaryota; kingdom Metazoa; phylum Chordata; class Lepidosauria; order Squamata; family Gekkonidae; genus Gekko; species Gekko japonicus. Next base: position 34,160 of record NW_015173762.1, read on the forward strand.
TGTAGATGGCCCTAAGGTGAGTGGATACATTTCGAAGACATACGTTTATTTTCTCGCTCAGACGCAGGGCGGATTACGTAGTACAAGTCAACTACAGTCAACAGCATGGACATCTAATAAAACAGTGCAATAGAGTTTGGATTGCAGAAACCTGAAAAAAACACAGAAATCTTAAAAACAACAACAACCCTGAAACAGAGCATAAGCATTTAAACAGGACACCTTCAATGATGCAGAAATACCTTTAGATAGCCTTTGTTCAATTTGCCTAGTGAAGCAATAGCACCATTAAAGTTTGACTGTACACACTGCAGGTTTAAAAATCTCTCTTTTTTTTTTTGTTTCTCTCGCAGTTGAGACCTGGAATGTGCTGGGGTACAGCCGACTAAAGTTTGGCAAAACTAGCCTAACAGAATTTAATCTCTGACTTCTATTCCATGCGCTTAAGGGGCAGTACTTGATGACCTTTGAGGACAACAACATTAGTGCCATAATTTCACTTATTTCTGACCTATACTGTGCTATTAAACATGGAAAGTGGGTGGGTGGAATGTTATTGGATGCCATCTTGAGCAGAGGTGTCAAATTCATTTGTTACGAGGGCTGGATCTGACATAAGTGTCACTTTGTCGGGCTGGGCCATGTGTGCGATAAAACATAATGCCAGGTGCCGGAGATATAAACTGTATATAAAGGACAGCAGCTGGTGAGCTCTGAATTGGTGTATCCTCACTGCAAGGCCCCCTGGGCTGGGAGGGAGGCGCAGAGGGAAACCCACATAGGTGGGCTGGAGAGGCAACAGTGCAGTGCTGGGCGGATGCTCCCATGATGCTTGACTGCTGCAGATGAGGTTGTTCTGCCGTGCTGAAGCCATGATGGAGTGGCTCCGCCCACTCCTCCCAGCACTCTCTTCCTTGCATCAGTGGCTCACAGGCCACATAAGTGCCCTGGGCTATGATCACTTTCAATCCACTTTCCAACTGGATTTTACTGCGTGAACTGGCAAAATCCAATTCAAAGGTACATTGAAAGTGGATTATTTAGTGTGTGTGATCGCAGTCCTGGATGGGCCGGTTCCGGCCCCCGGGCTTTATATTTGACACCCCTGATCATAGTCCAACGAGGAGCACCTTGTGGAGGCTTCCAGGAGGCTAAATAATCAGTGGAGGGAGGGCTGGTATGCTATGATGCTATGTGACTGTACATGACTTGCCCCTGTGTTTCTGGACCATAGCGAATAATGGCTTAAACAAAGACTTGGGTTTCCATACTCACCCTGTATCTGAGGAAGTGTGCTTGCACATGAAAGCTTATATCATGAATAAAAATTCGTTGGTATTAAAGGTGCCACTGGACTCAAACTTTGTCATACTCACTACAATCTCTAATGGCTCTATAGGACCTTTTAAAAAAGAAATTCTAATTAGCTGTTCATAACATGTTTTATCAGACTATAACCTTGTACCAGTATCAGATAATCTTCATTTAGTTGCTTATCTGTTCAAACTTATGACCTCTGCCATCATCCAATATGTGTAGCTGTTAATTCTGTTGCCTTATAATGAGATTCACTCCTAACCTTTCTACCTCAACTCTTCCCTTATTTAATCTTGTATTTACACTTGAAAGATTCATGAGAGAATTCACACCAAACCTCCGTGCCTCAACTCCCCCTCATGTAATCTTCCCCATAAGAATTCCCAGCATGATTTTTCCTTCACATGTCAGAAGTGTGCTGTGACTCACAAAAGCTCATATTGAAATAAATGTTGTTAGTCGTTAAGGTGCCACTGGACTTTTGTTTTACTTTGGACTGTGTAGAACAAGTTTCCTTTAATCTATTTACAAATGCACATTTTTTCTTTTTTCAGGGAGATAAGGGTATAGTTGGTCCTCCAGGCCCTCCAGGAGTTGTAAGTGTAAAACGTATGGTTGCGGGACACCCATTGGGGATTGGGGGGGACACGGGGCATGTGACGTCGGTGACATCATTGACAACACTTACAAGTGACAATGGGTAGCTCTAGGAATCACCAGAGACTCCGTGGCAAAACCATAGAAATGCTATGGTAAAACCATAAAGTTTCCATCAATTCCTAGTATACCCCGAAGTGACATACATACCAGCACAGAGGCTAGCAGCATTTTTATTCTTACTTTTCTCCCACTGTGAGCAACAGCAGCAATTGGGAGGTATATATGTCTGAAGTATAACCATGGTATGCTGTTTCCTTGGTTACACTTTTATAGAGGCCCTATCTACCGGTTTTTATCCAGTTGAGATTATTTCTTTCTTTTTTTTATGTGATCAGAATTTGAGTGTTCTTTTCTGTGGCTCTATTTACCTCTGAAATTCATGAAGGGATCATTTTTTTTAAAAAAAACAACAACAACAGTTGACACCACTTGAAATGCTTTATCTGTTCATTCATAGCGCAGCCAGCGTTTTACCTCAGAAAGTAATAATAATTAAATGATGATGGCTTCATTTTATCAAGGAGCTTGCAGGTGTACTTTTCAAGTTTGAGGTTAACGGACGGTGCATCTGTGGCCGTGTATGTCTGCAAGAATATGATTTTCCCCACACACGAGCAACTAATAAAAGTCACCAGACTAAGAACAGGCAGTCCTCAGTACATTTACTTGAAGGCATTCTCGAGCGAATGGTTTAAAGACTGTGTCTGAAGATTTCTCAGATAACCTAGACATTATGGATTCTTCTGGACCAGGGAAGTTAAAAATGCAGACTCATTGGCTGAACTGCAGAATTCTCAATGGCCCATAAAGTTGCTTTGGAGAGATAAGTCTTTGTCCCCTCTCACATTGCCTCAGCGAGGGATGTTTTCCTTTAGTCTCATTTAGATATACGCAGACAACTGAGACTACTTCCAGATGTGCTGAGAACAATCCCTTGTCAACCTCAGATCACCAAAGCCATGTGTGCGATACGCAGTCCCGTGGCACATGGCAAACGGCAGTTGTCACACCCTCTGTTGAACCCTGAGGGAACCAGGCAAGAAAAGTCAGCATAGGAGGAAGCCCACAGCTGTTGTCAAATGGAGGGATTTGAGTTTCCTTCTGACTTGCCCTTTCCCCTTTTGTTCAGGTTATTGGTAGAGACGAAGTGGAACTCTTTGGGGAGAAGGGAGATCCGGGCCCTCCAGGAATTCCAGGACAAAAAGGGGAATCCGGCTACAAAGGTGTCCATCTCTTCTGTTTAGTTTCCTGTAACATGAAATTACAAATTAATGCCGTGCTTTATCGGGACTTGCTAGTGAGATTGTGAAGAGTTGATTTCTTGCTTTCCCCCCAGTTATTCTGTTTTGCCATGATACAAAAGGAAGTGGTTATGGGGGGGGGGCAGCAACTTAAAGGGTTGCCAGCCTCCAGGTTTGGCCTGGAGATCTCCTGGTATTGCAGTGGATCTCCAAGTGAAAGAGATCAGTTCCCCTGGAGAAAATGGCTGTTTTGGAGGGTGGGCTCTATGGTATTGTCGGTCCCCCTCCCCTGGCTTCACCCTCCTCAGGCTGCATCCCCAAAATCTCTAGGTATTCCTCAAGGCAGAGTCGGAAACCGTAGCAACTTCCGACTTTGGCAAACATTCTGGTTGACCATCTCAGTGGTTTACTAGAACCCAGCTTGCCTGCCTATCAGGTGCCAGGGCCAATTCAAAGATTGACTTCTAACAT
>NW_015173762.1:38420-41797 GCF_001447785.1 Gekko japonicus
CTTATAAAATACCGATAAAGTCAAATCGCTCTATGACTTTTATAACTCTGTGGTTTACTAAGATAACAAATGAAATACTTCCTGGAATAGCCTGTGTTACTTTCTCCTTCCACTGCTGTGCAAAAGTTTTCTGTGGCTGTTATCACTAAAATCTGCTCAGCTTTGTCGCTTTTGTAGGCTGTTCACAATGTGTAAGTTACGTGTGCTAAATAACTTACTTGATTTCCCCAATAGTTATAGATTAAATCTCCAATAAGTTTAGGCTTGCGGTGAATAAAGCCTGCCTTTGCTCTCAGTCTTCTATCCTTAAGAAATTGAGGAGTGGAATTAAAAAAAAAAACGGCTGGCAAATGTCTTCCATAGTGACACTCTAGGAATTTCGCCATGTCTTTGTGGTCTTTACCACAGAGTTTATGGAAAATTCCTAGAGTGTTGGCCGGAAGTGATACCAGATCCTCCCCAAGCCACCTTTCTCAGGCAGCACCCTGGCATTATTTTATTTATTTTATTGAATTATTGGATTTTTATTCCACCCTCCCCAAGCGGCCTTAGGGCGGAGCACAACAAAACAAAGTTGGAGACTCGTTACAATAAAATTACACCACATTAAAATAATTAAAACAGTAACATTCAAGAGGTAGCAGCAATTACATAGAAAACCTGTTAGGGCCACGTACATGGAATCAATGGGTACTTCAGTAGATTGGAAACTAGAGCAGGGAGGTCAACTGAGAGGGACACCCGCCGCCTCATCTGAAGGACACCCTGGAATTTGCCGAGGCAGTATTGGCAGCCCTAGATAAGATTGACAGAGCAGAGGTTTCAGTCTGAAATAAATAAAAAGAGAATAAGCAGGATATAGGTTTCCTTAGTGGGTCATGATTTTATGTTATCAATGGCTTAGTCATTGTCTTCTCTGTCACATCAAACAGAGGTTGTCTTCATCCTCATTTCACCTCAGTTAAGGACAAATGTGCAGAAACTCTGTGACTTCCTCGTGTATGAGCCTGACTCCTCCCCCTCCCTTCCTGCACCAATGATCATGGCTGAGCACTAACTCCGGTTTCCTGTGGGATTGACCAATGTTCTCGCTCCAGTTAACCTGCATGCCTGCACTCATGTATTACAGGTAACCGGAGTTAGTATTTAACCCTGATTTGTGGCTCGGGAAGGGAATGAGAAGGAGCGAAGCAACGAGCCGTGTTTGGGGGTGTTTTTCTTTATCCGTAGTTAACTCGCAGCCTGATTGCCCAAGGGCAGTTTCACATGAAGACAGAGTGGTGTCGTGGCGTCTGAACTCGGAGGCTGCCCCCCCCCCCAATGGCAAGCTCTCCCTGTGTTCCCAGCAGTTCCACCATGAATTTGGCGGTGGGGGAGATGTTCTTTGGGACAGATTGCCATGACAGAGTGGCGGAGCAAGAAGTGGTCCCAATTACGATCGCAGGGAGAGGCCCTCCTGACCCTCCCACCAATCAAAGAAGCTTGTCTGGTGGGCACCCCAAGAGAGGGCCTTTGTGGCAGCCTCACAGTTATGGAACCACCTACCCAGGGAGGTACGCCTGGCCCCCTCATTGTTGATCTTTAGGAGACAGCGGAAGATAGTTTTATTTAAGAACATAAGGGAAGCCAATGTTGGATCAGGCCAAAGGCCCATCCAGTCCAACACTCTGTGTCACACAGTGGCCAAAAATATCAGGTGCCATCAGGAGGTCCAGCAGTGGGGCCAGGACACTAGAAGCCCTCCCACTGTTGACCCCCCCCCAAGCACCAAGAAGACAGAGCATCCCTTGCCCCAGACCCAGAGTTCCTATCTATACCTTGTGGCTAATAGCCACTGATGGACCTCTGCTCCATATGTTGATCCAATTCCCTCTTGAAGCTGTCCATGCTTGTAGCTGCCACCACCTCCTGTGGCAGAACACAAGCGTTTCGCATTTGTGCGCATGCGCAGTTCCGTGGATCAGCACTGCTTTCAGTTTTGTGTTTGTGCACATGTGCTTACGAAAAACATCCGGTTTGCGACGGGACGTGGACAGGCGCCGGATGCCATGGGATACTAGCGCTCCCATGATTAGACGCCCACCTGTGCCGCGCGTTTTCCGGATACTAGTGCACTTTCCTTGGTACTTTTTAAATCTTCATCTTTGGCAGGATGCCACGGGTTGGCCACGGGTGCGCTACGCTTCCCAGATGTTGCTGTGTGATCGCGCCCCGAAAATCCGCCCGACATTTGTGCCCTTCACGCAGCAAATTCTCCGTGTGACTGGGGCCTTAGTTTTTATTTGTTGACAGTCCTACTTGGAGTTTTTAAATTTTGACTTTTCATGGGTCTTCATTATTTATTTATTATTTGATTTATATCCTGCCCTTCCCACAATAAATACAACACTATCTTAAAACAGATGGGGGGAAATGATAAATAACAATATTAAAACAGTCCAGTAAAACCACAAAACCTTTAAATGTATTGTTGTTGTGTGGTTTTATATTGTTTTATCGTGCCTGTTTAAAATCGTTTTGTGTTGTAAGCTTTCTTGAGTTCCGCTAGGGAGGTAGGCGGCTAATAAATGTTTTAAATGATACTAATTAACAATAACGACGACAGCAACATGTGGGTTCTGTGCCAATGCCGGTTTCTGTGGATTGGGCCTAGCGGCCACTCTACAACATAAGTCGCATTATGCTGTGGCTTCAGTTGGCTGGGTGAGTTAAGGCTTGTCTGTCATCTCACTTTCTGTTCCATTGCTTCTGTGCTTACTATTCCTTCTGCTAGTGGCAGTGGTGGCAGTGGCGGTTGCCATTAGAATAATGTAAACTTCTTGGTTGGTTGTTTTTCTTTTTCTTTTAATGCTGGCTCTGATGCATGCCTCCTTACTCGCTGTGTTCTTGTTCTTAAGGACCACCCAGCCCAGGGGTAACAGGGGCTCCCGGGTTTCCTGGCGAGAGAGGAGAAAAGGGGGACCGGGGCTCCCCTGGACTGTCTCTGTTTGGATCGAAAGGAAGAGATGGATTCCAAGGCCCTCCTGGTCCACCAGGGCCTCCAGGCCCCCCTGGCATCATAGGCAAGTCAATCGGATACCCACAATGTGTCAATAATCCTGTTTGTACAGGGAGAGGTAAGATAAGAAGGTCGACATACTCCGCCGTGGAAGATTGCAGGGTGACCTTGTGCCAGTCACATGCTCTCGGCATAAACTACCTCACAGGATCGTTATGAGAATAAAATGGAGAAGGAGGGAATGTTATAAGCCACGTTGGGTCCTTCTGGGGAGCAAAGTGGGGTATGAATGAATTGCCAGTTCCCCCTTCCCTCCGCGGATCCTCGCTTTGCCCCCACCCCTTGCTGTTCCTGGGGGCGCCTTGACCCCTGAGGAGCT
>NW_015173762.1:41820-68053 GCF_001447785.1 Gekko japonicus
AGGAATGGGGAGGTGGTCGTCTTGCCCCCACCCCCGGGCTTTGCTCCACTGCAGGGCTTTCAACCTAAACTCAAAGTTACAAACGCGGATGGCCTCTGCTGTGTGGGATAGCCTTCCGTCTCTTCACTGCTTTCCGAACAATGGTAAGCGAGGTATTCTCTCCCTTGAGTTGGAGCTGTTTGATGGAAGAGCATTCAGTCTCCAAAGAACTTTTCACTAATCCTATATATAAAAAAGCGCCACCTGTCCGGACCAAAGGACAACCCCGCTCCCATTCTCAGGCGCTGACCCACAGCCACTTGAGCTCTCGGAGTCTCATCGGGTCCTGGTCCCTCGTTAAGGTTCCTCCGCTTCTAGGTCCCCTTTGAGGGTGTACATAGATGTTCCGCAAGCACTCCTGATGCAGCAAATAAAAGAAAACCTCTCTGCATTTATTTAAATTGTTCAAATGATGAAGAGTGTTTGCTAGGCAGAAACCACTCGGAACCACAGGATTAACAGCACAATGGTAATACTTCACTTATGCTGGGCAGCACCCTGGGCTCTGAAGCGCCAAATGCTTACGGGCTCCCCTCGGTAAGGCAATCCAAAAGTTCCTTATCTCCCCCACAGGCTTAAGGCACAGAGTCCATTCAGGCAGAAGCAGTCCTTGACATTCGGGTTGAAGCTCTCTCAAGCTTTATTCCGAGCCTTCTCCGACACCCCGCCGTGCCCTCAGGCAGCCCTCCTCAAACTGTCTGGTCTCTCCCTTTTTGCTAGCCCTTTGGCCCCCTGTTAGCTAATCAGCGCCTAGTTAGTTAGTTCCCTTTGCTCTCTGGCAGGCAGCTAAGAACATCTTCTGCCAGCTCTCTATGCTAGTTGTGATAATTTCATGCCAAGTAAAAATGTCCATAGTCATATTTTATGTTCCTAAAGTAACAGAATGACTTTCAATCTAGAAAAGACAAAAGAAGTGCTAATGTAGCATTTTTTTTTTCAATTTTTCCAAAAATTTCCTTTCCCCCCCGGAAAAAACTGGGGGAAAAACGGGTTTTTTTCCGAGCTTCAAAATTTCCAGAAATTTTACATCTCTATTCGGGTTGAAGCTCTCTCAAGCTTTATTCCGAGCCTTCTCCGACACCCCGCCGTGCCCTCAGGCAGCCCCCCCAAAACTGTTCGGTCTCTCCCTTTCTGTTAGCCCTAGGGCCCCCTGTTAGCTAATCAGCACATAGTTAGTTCCCTTTGCTCTCTGGCAGGCAGATAAGAGCATCTTCCGCCAGCTGTCAAGGCCACCAGGTGCCTTTAATTAATGCTTGGCCCGAACAGGCTGCCCTGACCTGTGAGAACTTACAGGTTGATATCACTTAAAGGAAGCCTCGAGGTGTATAGGTCCTGATCGTTACACCACACCACCCCAGAAGCAAAAGGCTGAGCAAATAGGGAAGTATTAGTTTGAAATAAAGGTAAGGAACAAGTATGACAGACAGCCAAGGATTGCCTTGCAAGCCATATGCGGTAGATGGCATCGATACAAAATGCAAAAAAAACAAACCCTGGGCAAATAATTGCAATAAAATACACATTTACAATTGGGGGGTGGGGGCAAAGGGGGGGGAGAAGTATCACTTCATTTTCAATAACTGGTTTGGTTTCAGCTCGTGCCAAAAGGCATTTCACTTTACAGGTTACCTGAAATGTGGAGGAGGGCAAGGGGAAGACTCCATGTCCATTTCAGTTACACGTGTGTAGGTGTAGTTTGAGTTGCAGATTAAGGAGTATCAGGCCCGTAACTACAGTGGGGCATTTGGGGCCCCTGCCCCCTTAATTAAAAGCCCCGCCCCACAAACAGCCTTGCCACAAACCTCATTTTTGACCATGACCTAGGTGGCACTGGGCTAGCAGAAAGAGGGATTGTTGGAGATGCATTGAAGGCAATTAAATGCCCCCCCAGGTGTTTTTCTTCCCAGGAACTGACACGCTCGCTGCCCTTGAAAGGAAGGGCTAGAAACAAGCTCGAAGACTCCCCCTTTAAAGACAGGCATTCAGATTAATTTTGTTGTTGTTGTTCAGTCGCACAGTCGAGTCCGACTCTTCGCGACCCCATGGACCAGATCACGCCAGGCCTTCCTGTCTTCCGCCGTCCTCTGAAGTTTGCTCAACTTCATGTTCGTTGCATCTATGACACCGTCAGATTAATTTAATGAACTGTAATTTAACTGCCCCCTTTAAAATGTTAATGCCCCCAAATTAAAAAATCCCGGCTACGGGCCTGAGGAGTATACCACAGACTTTGTGGAAGAAGAGATTTGCATCCAGCCACTCGGTCCTGAAGATGGGACACTTCATCTTCCACCTCCTATGCCGTTCCTGACAATTCTTTGACTGTCCCCCCAAGAACAGAATTTTAGGTGGCCTGATGGAATTCAGAGCTCCTCAAGCTGATCTTGTTGGATAGAATCAAGCTGGTGGGTTTGAAGGAAGGGACTGGTTCGGTCTGGTCTGACAGTGTCTTTCCAGAGTCTCATGCAGAAAAAAGTCATTCACATCACCTACCGCCTGATGCTTTTAACTGGAGAGACTGGGGATTGAACCTGGGAACTTCTGCGTGCAAAGCAGATGCTCTACTACCAAGCCATGTCCCCTTTCCTGCTCCTCCTTTCCATCTTCCTACCCAGCAGCAAGTCTGGTTTTTTTTTCCAGTAGCAACAGCAGGTTTCTAGCCACTGCAGTCATGGAAGTAAATACTGGGAGCATCTGTGATCTGCCACTTCGCATGTTATATCCTACAAGTGCAGATCTGAGCCTGATCTGGATGGCTTGTATACAGGATAGAAGTGCTGTTTGGCCTGGCCTTAGGCAAGAGGGGATTTCGTCTTGCATCTGTGCATGACTCCAGTCAGATAGAGAGGATTTGCTACGTACACTTGTTTGTGGTTGTCCGTATTGATGACTCCGGTCCTTCTAAGCTACAGACATCTCAAGACGGGGTTTGACATTTAGGAACAGTGTTCTTCATTCTTGTTTTCAAATTGCAGATGAAATTCTTGGATGTCAGCCTGGCCCTCCTGGCGACACTGGTCCTCCGGGCACTCCTGGCCAACACGGTTTCTCAGGAGAAAGGGGAGAGAAAGGTAATACCATTGACCTCGGTTTTGAGTTTTTTATTTTGATGTCCTTGTCCATCCTCAGAAAATATATAATGAGGCTGCCTTTCATTTATCTTTAAAGTGGGTTTCAGGCAAAAGAAGCAAAGGTTGTTTTTTTGAAAAGTGCCGAGAAGAGTCATATGGACATCCATGGGTCAGGTGGCCCTTTCACTTACCAGGAAAGTCCCTGGCAAACCATCGCCAGCTAGGAATGAGGTGGACCAAAGGGGCCCTGTGGTTCTGGCAGGGTCCATGTACTGATGTAGCTTCCCCAGAAGGCACGGGCTGAGGTCCAGCAGGGCAGGTCACAGGCAAGATTGCAGAGAGTAACCAAAGTCCAGTCCAAAAGTCTGGGGTTCCAGAGAGCAGGTTTACCAAAGTCCGGTCTAGGGTCAAGGAGTTCCAGGTAGCAAGTGCAAGTCCAGCCAGGGGTTCCAGAAAAGCCGGTTGTCAGGTCCATTCCGAGGTTCAAGGTTGCAGAGGTCCAGTAGTAGCAAGGTTGGTGGCTCAGTAGCAAAGTGCATCCACAAACTGCTGCTTCTCCCGCCTGAATTTTTAGCCAACGAGCTAAACTCCCAGCCAATTCCTTTGCAGTCAACCTGAAACTACTCATTCATCTCTTCAATTGACAGCTGATGACAGGCTATGAGTCCCACACTTCTTCTCCTTTCTTGCAACTCTAAGCGTCTCTGACAGCGTCGGCACTGCAAGGGTGTGGGTGAGCTAGGTGGGCTGGGAGTGGCTGCTGAAGACTTGTTTACTGCTTCAGAGCTACAAGGCTTTGGCTTGGTTTCAGCTGACTCCTGATCAGCTGGTAACCTGATATCTCATTGTTCTCCTTCTGGCTCAGAGCCAGCTTTAGATGGCTGTTCAGTTACTGGCCCAGGACTAGCAGGTAGCTTTTCATCTGAGAAATCCGAGCCATCACTCAGCATAGACTGACTTACAACAGTCCATTCAGCCTGAGGCCTGGCCTATGGTCGCAATTGCTGCGGTCTGAGGCCAAGCCAAGCCAAGCCAACACCATGGGGGCCCAAAACCTGTGGAGGAAGCAATGAGCCCCTCCACTGGAAACATGGTGCCTCCTCTGGACCATGTCCAAAGCAGAACTTCAGCCTCCACCTTGCCCCTGCAGGTGGCGCTGTTGGCACAGTGGAAGGCATCACACAGGTCTCTCCTGTTGTCCATAACCCCCTGGAAGTGGGAGTCCTATGATTCCACTGAGGCCATGGTCAGCTACCAACAAGCCAATCATGTGTGTAAACTGTGGGAGAAAAGAACATGGGTCAAAGATGGGTTTTGTCACCTACCACCAGTCACAGTGGCCAGCACACCAGAACGTCCACCATCACCACCCTCCTGTTTGCCCGCTTCTGCCTCTGCCAAGCTCTTTCCCGTGGAGTAGTATCTGCTAGCTGGTGTAGCCAGGGGTCATTTCATAGAAAAAGAGGTGCAGGAGCTCATCAGCATAACTTATTAGCATAACTTATTTGCATATGCCACACCCCCTGACGTCACCGGAAGTGTGTCAGAAGGCAACACCCAGCTTTCAGGCTCCACTGGACTGTTTTGGATTGCTAGCTATTTGGGGGGGGAGAATACACAGATCTGCCCTCACAGAGGAGGGAGAGCTTGTACCTGAAGGCGGGTTGGGGGAAGGGGACTCTGCAACTTACCTGGCTGCTTCTTGCTCTGACTGAGGGCTGCTGGGAGGATGGGGTGGGGCATGTGCCCACCCCCTGGGCTCGTTACTGCCGGAGCTCTGCTCTTGTGCGCTCCTGCAGGAAATGACCCCTGGGTATAGCTGCTGCTTTTCTTCAGGGGCTGCTGGGCTATACCATGTGGAGCCACCATTTTGGATTACACTAGGAATACCCATGTTGTGCCCAGCAGCGTTTCCTCCAAGCTGAGTTAGCGTGAGCTAGCTCACAGTTTTTTAGCCTCCGGCTCCCACGTTTTTGTCTCAGCTCAGGAAGGGATGGCTCCAGAGCAAACTAATTTATGCAGTAGCTAAATCGCTCGCTCACGACTTTAGTACCAGTAGCTCACACAAAGTAGGATTTTTGCTCACAAGACTCCACAACTTAGAGGGAACATTGGTGCCCAGGTATTCCTCTTCTGGCTTTACACAGTTGGCTGCTGACAACTCCTGACGGAGGAATGGCTTGTAGGTACAAGTGGTTAGGAGATCTTGGCTCCAAACCACATACAAAGTGCTCTCGAAGACTCCCTGCTTATGTGACACCGTTTTGTCATGCAGATCTGTTTCTAAGTGTTGCTCAGAATCTTAAACAAAGTTTATGCCTTTCTAAGAAAAAAAATAGTTCCTTGGAGCTTTGGTGCAAAATCTTCAGGTCTCCTTGAAAGATGGGCTGTTCCTTTCTGTGGCAATCATAAGGGTTTTGGGTTTTTTAAAACTGATCTTGAGCGGAATCCCCTTAACCATCTCCGTACTTTGTCACGCAGGTGAAAGAGGCGAAAGCTGTGTCTCCTGTGATGTGCCAATACTTCCTGGACCACCTGGTCCCCAAGGTTTCCCAGGGGAACCCGGTACGGCATAAAACAAGCACTCCACTAGGCTGCAAAGGGGAAAATTCCAGCAGGACTCATTCCTATTTTGCAGTGTTATCAGATTGCTTTATGCATAAACTAACAATATACTGGCCTCTAACAGACATGCCAAGGAATTTAGCGATTTTCTCTGCTAGCTGTCGTCAGGGCAGAGACTTGTCAGTAGGAAGAATGCTGGAACATAAAGTCACTTCTGCACTGAACTGTAAAAACTGGATTTTGGCTCTCAAGCTCGTTGGTTGTGCTTATTGCGCTCACACGGATCTCGCGCTCTGTGGCAAGGCCTGTGATGGCACCAGCGTCTGCCCCATTTTTTGGATCACTGAGGGTGGGATTCTGAGATTATGTTCGAATCGCAGGGTGACTCCTCTTAAGAGGAGGCTTCTGTTGACTGGCAAGTGTCCAGGGAGCTCTATACACTTTTCAGAGCTCATGTGCAAAACGTTGTTGGCCTGTAGCATCAGTGTTAGAATCATAGAACCATAGAATCACAGAGTTGGAAGGGGCCAGATAGGCCACCTGGTCCAACCCCTGCTCCATGCAGGGTCAGCCTAGAGCATCCCTGACAAGTGTTTGTCCAGCTGCTGCTTAAAAGCTGCCGGTGAGGGGGGCTCGCCACCCCCTTAGGCAGCCGATTCCACTGTTGCACTGTTTCCTAATATCCAGATGGTACCTTCCCGCCCTTCATTTAAACCCATGATTGCGAGTCCTGCCCTCTGCTGCCAACAGGAACCGCTCCCTGCCCTCCTCTAAGGGACAGCCCTTCAAAGACTTCAAGAGAGTCGTCATGTCGTCCCCCCCCCCAACCTCCTCTCCTCCAGACTGAACATCCCCAAGTCCCTCAGCCTTTCCTCACAGGGCTTGGTCTCCAGGCCCCCGATCATCCTCGTCGCTCTCCTCTGCACCCGCTCCATTCTGTCCGCATCCTTTTCAAAGTGAACTATGACAATGCATAACTCTGCTTGCAGTCCATTTCCCACACAAGTAAAGAACGGAAAGAAAGGGATTCATAGTGAGTAAAGCTGTGCTGAGAATCCATTCCGAGGGACCGCTGTCCATTAGAGATCTGTACTATGATGGGGTGGAGCTGCGATGGCTCAAGTGGTTAAGACGCTGAACTGCAGGCTGTGGAAGTTCAGTAGTTCAGCAGTTCGAGACCCGAGTGTGCCGCATGATGGAGTGAGCTCCCCTCTCTAGTTCCAGCTCCTGCCAATCTAGCAGCTCGAAAGCAAGAAATTGCAAGTAGATAAATAGGTACCCGAAGTGAACTATGACAATGCATAACTCTGCTTGCAGTCCATTTCCCATGCAAGTAAAGAACGGAAAGGGATTCATAGTGAGTAAAGCTGTGCTGAGGATCCATTCCGAGGGACCGCTGTCCGTTAGAGATCTATACTGTGATGGGGGTCCCTGACCTGGATGGCCCAGGCGACCCTGATCTTGTCACATCTTGGAAGCCGAGCAGGGTCATCCAGGGTTTGTTCTTGGATGAGGAGACCAAGCTTCCCAGCCTGCCACGGAGCGAGCCACGTCAGAGACGAGGATGCCCCTCTATGGCCCTCTAAGGCCAACTGCTGCTGCACGGTTCTTATTCAGTTTATTTCAAGGGATTATGACATGTCTGTACCACTTTGTGACCTTTTATCAATGCTGATTCTGTGGACTCAGGCAGGTCACGAGAAGGGAGGGCAGGAAGGGTTGCCTCGGTGCTTCTTTCTTGTGGACCTTTCTTACACGCCCAGGGCATTCTCATGGCCCCTTCTTACAGGGAAATGCCGATCGTCACTTTGGGGTCAGGAAGCCATTTTTTCTCCAGGCCAGTTTGGCCGAGGATCCTGGAGGGGTTTTTTTTGTCAACTTCTGGGGGTGGAACAGGGGTCACAGGGAGTGGGGGAGGTATTTGTGAACTTCCTGCATTGTGCAGGGGGTTGGACTAGATGACCCTGGAGGTCCCTTCCAACTCTGTGATTCTATGACTGCGGTGGAAGCAGCTGCTAGCCAAGCTTGCTGCATTGATGTCAAGCAGCCAGTAACACAGCCAACCGGCACATTTTGATGATCACATTTTGCCCTTACTTCTTCTAATGCTGTAGCTCAGTTAGTATTGGGAGCTAAGCAGAGTATGCATCTAACACTGATTCTGCGATCACGCTATTGGATCCCTGTTAGTCACAGTGTTCAGTTCTTTGGCCTTGGATCTGTTCAGCCCTTCATGGCCTTGGATCTGCATAGCTACAGGACGGCCTCTCCTGTTACGGGTTGCCTCAGTGCTTGTGGCCCTCTTTTTACACACCCAGGGAAATGCTGATTGCCACTTTGGGGTCAGGAAGCAATCCTGGAGGGTTTTTTTGCAATCTTCTGGGTGTGGAACAGGGGTCACTGGGTGGGTGCAGGGGGGGGGAGGTATTTGTGAATTTCCTGCCTTGTGCAGTGGGGTGGACTAGATGACCCTGGAGGTCCCCTTCCAGCTCTACGATTTCTATGATTCTATTTTTGTTCTTCTATTGCTCTAAAGGCTGAGCATTTCTGCACTGGCACTGCAACCCTAAACAGAATTCGAGCCCTTCTAGGTCTACTGAAGTCTTAGGATGGCACTGCTGATCACTCAAGTGCAAAAGCACTCCTGTGAACAAGTGGAGAACACCCACCTATGGGACTGGCATCAGCCTACCCCACAGTGGGGCAGATGCCAAAGCCCAGATTTCCAGAAGGGCCCACTGCCAGTGCCCTCCTTGCCCATGTACGGGCCCTGCCACCTGGCTGTACATGCTGCCCAGTAGATAAAGGGTATTATTATTGTTGTTGTTGTTATTGTTATCACCACAAGATTACAACACAAGATTCATAAAGCGATAAAAGCGATAGAACCAATAAAACAACAGATGGCAAAATAAACAATAACAGAAAGGACCCCTGCCTCATGTCAGGTGAATCAAAAGCTCCAGTGCCCAAGTAACGTTATCGAAAGCAGCAGGGCCCTGGGAAGGGGGCCATGAGCAGGGGAGGCCAGAATGGCTGAACGTCCGCCACCTCGACCGAAAGCCTGGCGGAAGAGCTCCGCTTCACAGGCCCTGCGGAACTGTCCTAGGTCCCGCAGGGCCCTGCTCTCGGGTGGGCGCCTGTTCCGCCAGGTCGGGGCCGGGGCCGAAAAAGCCCTCGCCCTGGTTGAGGCTAAGCGGACGTCCCTCGGGCCGGGGATCACCAGGAGGTGCCGACCGGAAGATCTCTGGGGCTCATAGGGGGAGATGCGGTCCCGCAAGTATAATGGTCCCAGGCCGCATAGGGCTTTCTAGATGTCGCATAGGGCTTTCTAGGTGCAGGTGATGCATGTCTCCAGGAGGGCTCACAGGGGCAGGACACACAGTTGGGCAATGACAGAGGACCACAAAGGCAGATGAGCACAGGTGCACGGGAAGAGGTGGAATCCCAGGGGGTGGCACTAGGAAGGGAATCCCTGAGCACTCTCTGTCCGGGGTGTTGCGTGGTGCGCTTCAGACAGCCTGAGTGCCAGTAGAAGGTATCAGCCACCAGGACTAATGCAGCCACACCAACTCACCAGCCACACTCCAGCACACAGCAACTCCGTATAGCACCACACAAGACAGTCCAGTGGTGAACTATTTACAGCTTTATTCACAAAATATACAATCCTCGGACAAAATGCTCTGCCAGTAACCATCATTTAGAGAAGAAGTATTAGGTACAGCACTTGTCCACTTATATACATAACTGCAACCAATCAGCTAACAGCTGAGTCATTGTTACATGCATCATACCACAATCTGGTCTCAACCGGCCAGTACAGGTTTCCAGCAGTCTCACTGCTGACAGTTAGATCATGATGATCTGACAGCTGATATTAACAGCACAACACGGGGGCCCCCCAAAAAACCTGAAACCAGCCCTGCCCACTAAGCCTACCCTTCCCCTGCCTCGGTGCTGTGACCTCGGAGGAACTTGGTCTGAGCCTTCTGTGTCGTCCCTTTTTAGCACCGTATTCTGGCTAGCATGGATATGTTGCTAAAAGAGGAGTTCGGGGTTAGGCTGTTAGATGCTTCTGACTGTTCCTGCCCTGCGGTTTACTTTGATTGCTCCTGCAAATATTTTGCACGTCCCCTGTGAGCGGAGTCTGGAGAGCAAACACTAAAGAGAGTCTTTATTGTCAGCGGTTCACACTTAGTCAGCTGAATGAATTTTTTCCTCTCCCCCCCCTTCCTTCTTTGAAAGGCGTTCCAGGCCCCCCGGGTGCCAAAGGGGACAGGGGCAATCCTGGGCACGAAAAAAACCTGGAGTGACGGTAAGTGAAGGGCCCCAAAGGCCTCACCAGCTGAATCTTAGTTCTCTGCCGCCTGCAATGCTTTCATGCCTGTCCGATCCCACAGCTATCAGTCCAATACACGTTTAAGCAAAGTAGTATTTTATTGAAGCCATGATAGAACAGGAACAAGTTCACGGTTTAGAATACCTGAGACAGGCGGGACAGGGGATAATGAAGCACATTCAAAATCTACAATAACCAATGGACTTGGTTCCCGCTTACGCGGTTAGACTCTCAGATTCGCGCCTAGAGTCTGAGAAGCCACGGTTTCTATAAAGATAAACAGTTAGCGCTTCACACGCTCTAATTCATTAATATAGACTAAGCTGAGCCTCCTCTTCTCCGCACCTGTGGCCTTGTAGATAAGCGTACGCTAGCGTTCATAGAAAGGAATGCATGAGACAACTGAGACAAGCAGACATACAGTGCAGAACAGTGTTCCCTCTAAGCTGAGTTAGTGTGAGCTAGCTCACAGTTTTTTAGCCTCCGGCTCACACATTTTTGTCTCAGCTCAGGAAGGATGGCTCCAGAACACACTAATTTATGCAGTAGCCAAATCACCTGCTCACAACTTTAATGCCGGTAGCTCACAAAGTAGAATTTTTGCTCACAGGACTCTACAACTTAGAGGGAACATTGAATACATTAGGCATGCGCAGATGCCAACGGAGAGGCCAACGGAGAGATCGGGGGGGGGGTTAACTATACACAGATTTCTATGGCAGCTTGCTGACAATGCCACAGTGTACCCCATCAGCTCTGATATTCTGTCTCGGTGAATGGTCCGAACCCTCAGGCTCCTCCTTTCTTTATATGTTCAAATAGAGTCAGGGTCCACAGGACAGCGGGTATTAAAACATTTAGACGATTGAAAACAGAGTTAAACTTGTGAAGTTGAATTAAAAACATGCAGGGCTTTTTTTCCTGGGACAAGAGGTGCCAGAACTCTCAAGAGGGAAATGAAGTTTTCGGTCTGTATACCTGAAAAGTCATGAACTTCGAAACATTTTAAAAAGAATTTTGTCGAAGAGGTTCCGGAACTCTGTTCAGGCACGTTCCCCCAGGGGAAAAAAGCCCTGGAAACATGTAAACAGACAGCACTAGAAGGAGGGCCAAAACCCTCCTTATTGAGGATATGACAGACAGAATAAAAAGGTCTTCACCTGATGGCAAAAGACACCGATAGCGGGAGGCCGAAGAATCTCCCTGGGGAGGGAGGGCCAAAGTTCTGGTGCCACAACGGAGAAGGTCTTTTTGGGGGGTCACCACCCATCTAGCCTCAGATAGCGAGGACAACCAAAGCAGGGCCTCCAAGGATGACTGGAGTGAGCAGGCAGGCTCGTATGGGAGGAGGCAGTCTTTAAGGTATGTTGGTTCCAGACCAGACAGGGCTTTAGAGGTCAATAGCCAGTTTGGTGTAGTGGTTAAGTGCGCGGACTCTAATCTGGGAGAACCGGGTTTGATTCCCCACTCCTCCACTTGCACCTGGCTGGATGGCCTTGGGCAAGCCATAGCTCTGATAAGAGCTGTTCTTGAAAAAGGGCCGTTTCTGTCAGAGCTCTCTCAGCCCCACCTACCTCACAGGGTGTCTGTTGTGGGGAGGGGAAGGGAAAGGAGTTTGTAAGCCGCTCTGAGACTCTGAGTGAAGGGTAGTGAAGGGTGGGGTATAAATCCAATCTCTTCTTCTTCTTCTTCTTCTTCAATATCAGCAGGGCGCTTAAAAAAAAAAGAAAAAAGAGGTGCCGAAACCAATGCTCCCTCTAAGCTGTGGAGTCCTGTGAGCAAAAATTAGTTTGCTCTGGAGCCATCTTTCCTGAGTTAAGACAAAAATGTGGAGAGCCAGTTTGGTGTAGTGTTTAGGAGCATGTACTCTAATCTGGAAGAACCAGGTTTGATTCCCCACTCCTCCACTTGCACCTGCTGGATGGCCTTGGGCAAGCCGTAGCTTCGGCACAGCTGTTCTTGAAACTTGAAAGAGCAGTTTCTGTCATAGCTCTCTCAGCCCCACCTACATCAGAGGGTGTCTGTTGTGGGGAGGGGAAGGGAAAGGAGATTGTAAAACGCTCTGAGACTCCAAGTGAAGGGTGGGGTATAAATCCAATCTCCTCCTCCTCCACCTCCTCTTCTTCTTCTTAACTGCGAGCTGGCTCACACTAATGCAGCTTAGAGGGAACACTGGCCTGGAACTCTCAAGAGGGAAATAAAGTTCTCAGTCTGTATACTGAAAATGCATGAACTTTTAAACATTTTAAAGAAGGGTTTTGTTGAAGAGGTTCCGGAACTCTGTTCTGGCACATTCCCCCAGAAAAAAATCCCTGAATACCAGCATCTTGAATTGAGTCCGGAAGCGAACTGGAAGCCAGTGTAGGTGGAAGCAATTGTAAGAACAGGGCTCTGTCATGGTGAATGCAGAGGAGGCCATGTTTTGTTATTTGGGGATGGAAGCGGCAACGCTCTCAGGTGCGTTCTCTATCCAGGTACATGTCCACGCTCAGTTAGAAATGGGCCCCACTTCCAAGCGGCAAGTGGAGCGGGGCGGGAGGGGCTCCTTGCAACAGACCGTGGGTTATTTTCAGACCGTGGGTTATTTTCTCAGTCCAGCATGAGGATACTGCACATTCAAGGTGTATTCCACCAGGCGAGGATGACCATGCTGGAAACGACACGGATCTTTTGCAAAAGTCCTTATTTTTTCCACAGAGGCGTCATTTCAGCAACGTTATTGCCCTGCAACAAGCTAGGCACATTGGTTGTCTCTCCTTTGGGATAAAACGTGGGAATGCACAACATAAGAGCAGGGAGCATTCACATGTGGCAAAAGAAACAGAACAGTGTGCCACATGCTTACATGCCGTGTTCTCAGAATCGTTGGGAAGAGTGGGACGAGTTCACCCAGAATGCACGTCACCTCGGCAATTATGGAATACCCATGCTAAAAAAGGGAAACTGTTTTGGCACTTGACTCATATGGCTGCAGGTTTCGAAGACACTGGTAAATTCCGTGGGATTTACTTCCCACGGAACGGATAAAAGGAAGTACTTCTTCACCCAAAGAGTGATTAACACTTGGAATTCACTGCCACAGGAAGTGGTGACGGCTACAAGCATGGACGGCTTCAAAAGGGAATTAGATAAGCATATGGAGCAGAGGTCCATCAGTGGCTATTAGCCACAAGGTATAGATAGGGGCTCTGGGGCAAGTGATGCTCTGTCATCTTGGTGCTTGGGGGGGGGTCAACAGTGGGAGGGCTTCTAATGTCCTGGCCCCACTGGTGGACCTCCTGATGGCACCTGGTATTTCTGGCCACTGTGTGACACAGAGTGTTGGACTGGATGGGCCTTTGGCCTGATCCAACATTGGCATCTCTTATGTTCTTATGTTCCCAGTTAGCGTGCTCAGAATTGCAGCTTTAGCAATATTACTTGGTTATACTTTAATGTTTCGTTTAATGACACTATAACTGAATGTAATTTCAGGGTCCTCCTGGTACACCTGGATTAACTGGAAGCCCTGGAGCTAAAGGAGAACCCGGAGATGTTTTCTTTGACTCTGATTTAAAGGGTGACAAAGGAAGCCCTGGTTTTCCTGGGTCTCCAGGCACTCCTGGCCAAGATGGACGGCCCGGGCGGGATGGTGTGCCGGGTATTCCAGGTCCTAAAGGTGCTTCGGTATGTCACATCTGTTGATGTTCGTTCTTCACTCTTTATAGTTTATTAGTTATAGATTGTTATTGTGCCCAGTGAAGCAAACGTATTCATCCTCTTCCTTACATGCTTACATGGCGTGTTCTCAGAATCATTGGGAAAAGTGGAACGAGTTCACCCAGAATGCATGTCATCTTGGCAATTATGGAATATCCATACTAAAACTGATACCGTTTTGGCACTTAACTCTTATGCCTGTAGGTTTCTACGACACTGGTTTGGTGTAATGGTCAGGAGCGCAGACTCTAATCTGGGAGAACCAAGTTTGATTTCCCCACTCCTCCACATGCAGCTGCTGGTGTGACCTTGGGTCAGTCACAAGTTCTCTCAGAGCTGTTCTCTTGTGAGCAGTTCTTAAAAGAGCTCTCTCAGCCCCACCTACCTCACAGGGTGTCTGTTGTGGGGAGGGGAAGGGATCTGAAGGATGAAAAATATTTTCATATGAGGCAATGAGATCCTCTTGTGTCTTAAAAAAACTCTGCACTGAAGCATTGATGCAGAAAGACAACATTTTTAAAAATACAGTGGCTGATTTTGTTTTCCAGGGAAGTCTGTACTGTAAGTTGCGGGGTCAGACAGGAAAGGGGGAGGAGTCAAAGGAAGGAAAATATTTTCTTATAAGGGTTTTTTTGAACTATGCGCTGAAACATTGATTCAGAAAGACAATTTTTTTAAAAAAAAAGTACTGTGGCTGTTGGTTTGTTTTTTCCCAGGGAAGAATTTTTAAATGCCGGGTGTTTTTTTTCCCATTCTCCCTGTGCGCTGGAGGGCTAATACAGAAAGGCAAAATAAACAATAAGTACACTGGAAGAAAACGTGTTCCCTCCTTGAAAGTGGTTTTTAATTTGGGGGTGCAACATTGTGTTTTTAAGTTCTTTGTACTGGTGCAGAGAGGCACCATTTGGCAAGGTGTGCACAGTAGCCCTGATGTCACATTTTAACTTTCAGAACCAAACAAAGGTTAGTGAAAAGGAGGGCCAATATTAAAACCTTTCCATAAAAAATAAAAAAGGTACATGTATTTATTAATAATCACAAATTTTAAAACATATATAGAGGCCCATTTACAACCAATACATATAAAATATACAAATATCAAGGGATGTCAAAGTTCTTACGCGTTTCGGCCAAATAGGCCTTCCTCAGAGGTCATACATATGTGGCAAGATGGTTAATAATTATATCACATAAACACAATCAGACATATATACAAAGTACAGATTCAATCAGGACCATTAAATAAATTGTTCAAAAGTAAAATCACCAGGCACAGGGTAAATATGCACATAAGCCCTTTAAAGTGCAATCACTAGCCCAGTGATTATAAAATAAACTTGTGGTCCAAAAATTTCCTTCTTTGATTGTGTTGCCACAGTATTCACAAGTAAAAAGCAGTGTGGAAAGGTTTTAATATTGGCCCTCCTTTTCACTAACCTGGAGTTTCTTGTAAGGTTCAGGTTCCCCCCCCCTGCACATTTTAACTTTCACCCAGTTTGCGACCTCCAGTAGCTGCAGAACATCTCCGTCACCACCAGAGGCCACAGTTTCACAGTTCAGTGGAAAACCTGTCCCTGCTCTTGCTGTTGTTCTTTTCCCTTCAGAATTAAGGGCCAGGCATCTTTCACTCTTTGCCTGGAAGAAAGCATAGTCCCTGTCTTTTTTGTCTGCCCTGGAAGAGTCAAGGCTGGGTTTCCAGTGTGACTTTATGTATGCAAATGCTCCAAATATGTCTGTGTGCAGAAACGGTTACTGTTCCTGGTTCTTGCATCGTGCTTAGACGGGCATCTCTAACGTGGTACCCATGAGCACCATTATGCCCGCGGACAACTTTCCGGGCACACGCCAAGCGTTTGTGAAAAATGGATAGGGCCACCTGGGCCATCAAGGTTTCTGATGCCACTGGAGATTTGATCACCTATGCCATTTTTAAAAAAATGTCGCAAAGCCACAGCACAAAAATCTTCACTGTGTGACTGATGGTAAGCTGTGGCAGCCATTTTATGGCTGGCTCCGCCTCCCACAGCAGCCATTTGGTGGCTGCGCCCACCACACTGTGTCAGAATTCAAAATGTGTCCACAGGCTTAAAAGGGTCTGGGAACCCCCGTGCTGAGGGGACAGCCACTGAAAAGTGTGAACAGCAAGCGGTTTTAAATTACCGTCATGCAGAAATAGAATTTACATGCATTCAGGAAGTTGCTCCCAAATGTTACCCAAATAGGAGTCTGTGGCTGCGATCACACGCTCCTCTGGATCCGACATAGGTGTGAATGCCTGACAGATCTAAAGGGAGCGATCACATAGCGACACCTGGGAAGCGTCCCACAGTTGTTGGCAACCCGTGTGGCTCCGACACAGAAGCGGAGTTAAAAGTCACCGGGGAAAGTCCGGTGTTATCCGGGTAAGATGGGCCATGGGCTGACTTTCCCGTCTGATCGCTCAAGCGTGCTCTCATGCTCTCGGAATGGTCTGATCAGGCCACCCCGACTCCGTGCCGTTCCCCCCGCCCCCGTTTGCAGTATACGCATCATCACATACTCCATAAGGGGCCCTCAGGGCAGAGGTGCGATTCCTCGATTGCTCGTTTATGCGCAAGGAAAACAAATGGCAAAGAAAAACCCCAACACGACTCACCCACAGTTGTGTCTGATCACACGGTGAGGGGCTACGCCCACAGCTTGAAAGGACTGTATGATCTCTCAGCTGCATGTCAAATTCCTCTGGAGGAAATAGCCTCCCTTCCCCTGTGCTTCAACTGGCGCGTGCGACCACAAGCCTGATGTTGCTGGGACCACCCATCTTTGTAGCTTATTTAGTGTGCTGAGTCCTCCCATCCTGAAGGAGGGGCAGCAATATCCACTGTCAAAGTTGAACTAATGGAAGAATATTAAATGATCTGCAGGGCTATTTTTGGGCAGGAACGC
This sequence comes from Gekko japonicus, assembly GCF_001447785.1. Lineage (NCBI taxonomy): Eukaryota > Metazoa > Chordata > Lepidosauria > Squamata > Gekkonidae > Gekko > Gekko japonicus. Next base: position 58,462 of record NW_015173762.1, read on the forward strand.
ACAGGAACGGAGTTCCGGCTGGCTCCCGAGTTGGCCACACCCAGCAGGAACTCATTAACATAACAGGCCACACCCAACAGCAGGAACTCATTAGAATTGGCTACGCATAACTATAGCCCAGTATTGGAAGAACAAAAATCAACCTACTCTCCAATGTTGGCAAAACAAACTTTGGGAGCACTTTATATATGGTAATCTTCCGAGTGGCAGTTTTTTCGGCCTAACACTAAAGGGGCCAATTTTAGAATTCTGGCACCCACTACTCTTTTATAATAAGGGAGAGATCTGCAGGGCTATTTTTGGGCAGGAACGCAGAGGAACAGAGTTCCGGCTGGCTCCTGAGTTGGCCACGCCCAGCAGGAACTCATTAGCATAATAGGCCACACCCAACAGCAGAAACTCATTAGGATTGGCTACATTAGGGGTGTGTGGCCTAACATGCAAAGGAGTCCCTGCTACAAAAAAAGGCCCTGGGTTTTGACAACAAACAAGGTAAACAGAATAAGAAGCAAAAGGTGGGTGTGGCTGGATGACCACACTTCTGGCAACACGGGGCTGCGGCCTAATATGCTAATGAGCTGTGGTGACAGGGTATGGCCTAATATGCTAATGAGTTTCAGCTGTTGGGTGTGGCCTGCTATGCTAATGAGTTCCTGCTGGGCTTTTTCTACAAAAAAAGCCTACAAAAAAAGCCCTGAATTGATCTGTATAGCGTGAAGGCCACATGAAATTTTAATGTAGAGGAGAGTCATATTTGATCTGTATAGCGTGAAGGCCACATGAAATTTTAATGTAGAGGAGAGTGATATTGTTTTCTTCCGTCTCCTTACAATCAGGGAACAATTGGCTTAAAAGGCGACCGTGGCCCTCCAGGAACAAGTGGATTTCCAGGACCCCGTGGAGACAGGGGCTTTCCTGGTAGCCCCGGAACAGGGCAACCTGGGCAACCTGGTAGTAAAGGGGAAAAGGGTATTTCAGGGTTCCCCGGCTCTTCAGGGCTTCCAGGTAAGACTTTTTAACGGTATTTATATCGTTTTTAAAATGTTTACTATACACCCCCCACCCTCTCTCTACCTGTATGTAAAGCTTGAGGAAGTCTGTTTCAATGTATCTGAAGAAGTGTGCAGGCACACGAACGCTTATGCCCAGAATTAAACTTTGTTGGTCTTAAAGGTGCCACTAGATTCTAACTTTGTTCTGTTGCTTCAGACCAACATGGCTACCCCACCTGAATCTACTACTGTACACCCCAACAGCCATTTTTGCAATGGAAAACCAGCATACCAATGGAAGTTTCCTCATGGGGTAGCAGTAGGATTAGTGTACAGTCGGCAATTATGTACATGTAGGATCGCCAGGCTCAGCCTAGCAACCAGCAGGAAACCAGAGGGCTGTGGAAATGGGTAAAACCATAGAGTTTCAATCAATTCCTAGAGAGGTGTGATGTCACTGGAAGGTTTTCCCCTGAAGTGATGTCACACCGTCAGCCTGATGGCGATTTAATTTTTTTTCTCTCTTCCTGCTGCTCAAGAGGTGGGGGCAGGAAATTCCCTGCCCCTGCCAGGGATCTATCCACCGTATGTACATGTGATTTTCATAAGACTCAGACAGCATAAGATGTCAAAATACTGTAGTGTCAGGAACAAGGAAGCAAGTGGGGTAGAAAGCAAATAGGCCTTGTTTTTCTCCCCATCTGATCTGTGTCGGTGACTAAAAGGGAGCCTGTGATGAAATATTCTTGATATTTAAGAGTAAAAGTCTCTGAACAGAGACAATTCCAGGCAGCATTGTTTTGGGATATGAAAAGCTTGCACTGTTGTTGGGGAGCCAGGCCCTGTTGGTACAAGGGAATGGTGACAGGGACAAATATCCCTGTTCCACACTTTGGCTCTTTAATAAAAGGAAAAGGCCCATCTTTCACTTCCTGCCAGGAGGAGGTAGGAGAGCCAGAAGTCGCCTCTGTGGTCTGGGAATACCGTAAAGTGCTTAGCGACTCTAGTTTGTCACCCACCCTGATTTGTTCATGATGAAATTAAGGAGAGTATTCAACTTAGACTGCTGTGTCAGGAAGAGATGTACCCCTTTGGGGAGGGGGCTGTTGATGTAAGGGGAGATTCAGGTGGATCACCTCCAACAGAATGTGTTTCTGGCCAGGCCCGTCGCTACAGAGGGGCTATTCGGGGCTCCACTCCCTTACTTAAAGGCACAGCCCCACAGGAATTTGTCCTCAAAATGCTTTTAAAATCATTCTTTTTACAATTTTTAAAGGCATGTGCTCCCTTAAGTCCCTGTAAAAATTTAACACTCCCTCCCCGGAAAAAAAAAATCTAACTACGGGCCTGTCTGTCGGCAGGTGACAGAGTTCGGGTGTGATGCTGTAAGAAGCTTCTTAGTCCCTTGCATAGATATTTCCTTTTCAGTATTGTGTCTTCTTACAGCAGTCCCCCGTTTCGTTTGCAAGCAAAACAGTCCTGCAGACAGTACTCTGAAAGGCTGGTAATAGGGCTCCAGGGTCTGGGATCTTCTGACATGCACACAAAGTGCGCACATCACGATGAAATCACCTGGAAATGATGTCATCACGTTGCCAATGTCAGGTGGTGGCACTCTAGTTTTTGGGCCAAAACTCTATGGTTTGAGCCCAATTTCACCATGGAGTTTTAGAGCATCACTCCCCAACGTCAGCAATGTGATGACGTCACTTCCAGGTGAGGTCATTACATCACGTTCGGAGGCATTTATGAGTGTGGTTTCCCCCCACCGACCAGGTGGCCAGTGACAGAAAGGACCCCGCAAAAGCGGGGGAACCCCCACCTGGACCAGGGACCTGGCAACCCTAACTGGTAGAAAGCCTTGGTTTCACGGCTTTTGTTTTGATTGGCATAGTGGGAGAGGTCTTTGGGTGTTGATGCTGGGGTTTTTAAAAAACTTTACACTCAAGGCCACACCCTAGAACATATTCTTAGGGTACGTACATACAGGGTGCAGAGTCCTCATGGCATGTCCACATGAAGATTTTCTGTCAGACATACTCTGCAAGTTGCCTGCTGGGAAGCCAATTTTCAGGCACATGGGGCACCATTTTCACGTGCCGTTTACCTAGCCTGAAACTGCCTTGGGAGGCACTGTTGGTATACTCTGCAAGTTGCTTGCTGGGAAGCCAATTTTCAGGCACATAGGGCACCATTTTCACGCGCCGTTTACCTGGCCTGAAACTGCCTTGGGAGGCACTGTTGGGAAACCCGAGTGTAGCCTACGTGGCTCCGTCTTAGAGTCTTGTGGCAGCCACCAGGGCTGTTTCAGATCAGGGAAACCGCACAAGAGAAGCCGCCCTGAGCCTGTTCGCAGGATGGGCGGGGTATAAATTAAGCACCCTGTTCCTGTGTGCCATGGTCACAATCCAAATCAGACCCCCACGTGCCTGGGAACTGAGTTCACAGTACAGAACTCACAACACGTGTCTGATGAAAAGACCTCCTGGTAGATCCAGACACAGCCCACAAAGTTAGTAAGACCCCCGGTTTGTAGGACCACTGGTTGCTGTTCTAAAACCAGTCTTGGGCGGGGGGAGGTGTTTTTCGTGTATTTGCCTTTTCTAATGAATGCTGATATGGGATTTAATAATCCACAAATAATACTGAGAGCGAATGAAAACGAGGAAAATTTTAAAAATCTTATTCTTAGCTGGATTAAGAAGCCCTAGCTACAACTAAACATGGCTTGGTAGGTCTGAGTTCGGGCTGTACTGAGTTTTCTTGTTTTCTTTTTAAAGGGTTTTTTTTTTAATGTTTATTTCATTAGGGAAGCAGAGGGAGGGAAGGGGGGATTTAACTCTTTCTTCCCATGGAGTTTCCTCTATCTAAATTGTGCAGCCCCAAGAGATGGTTTTAGGTCCAGGGCATATTGCAAAGTTAACTGCAACTGTGTGCCTTAACGGGGGTAAATCAGGGGAGGGCATGAAAGGAAAAATGCAAATATCCCCCCTGCCCTCCTCCAGTACATCTTCCTCAATCACAACAGCAGCCCCATCAGAGAGGGGCTTCGGAATCTGAAAAACCAACCTCTGAGATTCTGACGCTCCATCTGTTCAGTTGGATTCTCCACTTGTGGAATACAGAGGCCGACTCCTGTGTCTTCTGGAAGATGGAGGAGAAGAAAGCCTCGGAAGAGAATAAGGGTTTGCTCTGAAATACAGATGGGTGGGAATATACGCCTGTTCAGCTGCTGCATCTCTGTCTTGCCTTTCCAGGGCCCAAAGGTGAAAATGGGCAGGCCGTTTTCTTGCACGGTGCTCCGGGGACAGCCGGTGTTCCTGGGCCTCCTGGTCTGCCAGGCGTCCAAGGTACCTCGTCTCATTTTCTTGCAAGGCGGTTCCAGGACTGCTCCTTGTCTCTCCCACCCCACCCAACAAGTCTCCGCTCGCATCAAAAAGTAAACGTGGCCCGCTCTCTTTGAACTGCACAGGTGACAAAGGAGATGCAGGGATCCCCGGAAGACCTGGCCTGCCAGGTGAAAAAGGAGTAAGAGGCCCACAAGGAATAGGCTTTCCCGGTGCTCCAGGACCTCCAGGTATGCCATGAAAAGTAACTGACTATTTGGAGGGAGTTTCTCTGTGAGGAGGTGTCACACGCCTCTCCTGAGGTCTGGGGGGGGGGCCACCCATTGCCGTGGTGTCTAGCTGGGCGGCGCTGGAGGAGGGGTTGGGATGTCAAAGAGAGCCTTGACAGGACCTCAGATGAGCAGGGAACGGGGTTATTGGCACACCCCTTTAGTCCCTCTGCCTAGTGAGCTGGAGATCGTTCACTAGCGTCTCTCTAGTCCTCTCATGCACTCTCCTTCCCACGCTGTTCCTCCCCGGTCCTCTCCATGAGCCCTTCTTTTATTCCCACCGTCCTCTGCCAGCGCCGCCCATCCTCCCCACCTTCCCCCTCCTCGTTCGGCCCCGCCCCTGTTTATATGCCCGGACGCTCCTTGAGCGTGCGGGGTGTGGTCTGTGGTGAGCTAGCAGCAGTCCTCTCGGCCAGGGGCCGCGCCACCAGCGCCTGCCACGGCCCATCTCTGGCTCGGTTCGGTGGGGACGGAGCTGTGTCGCTCCTGGGAGGGCCATCGCTGTGCTCTTCGGACGGGCCTCGGCCTGCCGACGGAGAGCCTCTGGTCTGGGTCTTCGGGCTTCGCTCCGTCGTGCTGCATTCTCTGCGGGGGGCCCGGCGGCGGCTTTCCCCAGCTCTTCTGCAGCTCAAAGGGTGAGCTGGGGTGTGGGAGCGTCTCCGGGGGTGGGAGGGGCCGTCCTGGGACCGGGGAACCGGGACAGGAGGATAGTTTAAGAAATCTTTCAAAGCAAATGGAAGCGTATTGTAGAACAGGAGACCCTCCTCCTCAGTACTCACAGGGCTTCTGTCTCCCTTTACAGAGCCCCTGAAGATGTCCACTTTGAGTAGGCTTTCCAAGTCCCCCCAGGGGGTGGAGAAACCCCGGCCCCAGAGGCCCGTTCCCCACTGCCGGGGAATCGGGCCCCAGGGGGAACCCCACCCCCCAAAGTACATGACGTCCACGTCACCCGGAAGTGACGTGACCATGCCGGGCACGCTGGGGGCGGAGCCACGGTCATCCGAGGGACAACTCTATGGTTTTCCCTCCGATGGTCGTGGCCCCGCCCCCAGCGTGCCCAATGTGATCACGTCACTTCCGGGTGACGTGGTTGTGGCGCGCGCGTGCTCCGGGAAACAGCCGGGAGTCCCCCGCTCCAGCTAAAGGTAACACTTGGCAACCCTAGCTTTGAGCCTGTGTAGAGTTGCCAACTCAGGGTTAGGAAATTCCTGGAGACTTGGGGGTGGAGCATGGGGAGGGGCGTATAATGTCAGCAGGGTATAACGTCACAGAGTATACCCTCCAGAGCAGCCATTTTCTCCAGGGGACTTGATCTCTCTAACCTGGAGATTAGCTGTCCTTCTGGGAGAGCCCCAGTCCCCACCGGGAGGTTAGCACCACTCAGTCTGTGCCACAGGAATTATTCACAAAGAAGAAAGGCTGCCATTTTGCTTGCCGTTCCAGGTACAGTTGTCACAGTGCTGAGCAAACTTAACTTTCCACTTGTGACCATCTCGAGAGGCGATGACTGTCTCACGTGGTCCACATTTGCTGCAACTCACGATCTCAACCAGCGGTGGTACGGGGGCAGTCATCGATGAGCTAAAGTGGACAGACTCCCCCCTGGTCCGGGTGGGGGTCCCCCTGATTTCTGGGGCTCCACCCTGCCACCGACCAACTGGTCGGCAGGGAAGCCCCGCCCCCCGAACAGGAACGTCACCCTGCGACTTCTCTGTCACGATGACGTCACCCAGAAGTGATGTCATCGCATTGGGGGAATGACACTCTAGTTTTTGGGCAAACCTATGGTTTTGAAGGCAATCCCTAAAATGTATTTTGTCTTTGGGGGTAACTTTGGGCATTTAGCACCATCTATTAACAGTGTTGTGTATTTGGCCTTGTAGGTTTCCCAGGGCAGCCCGGCTCACCTGGTCCAGCTGGGGAGAAAGGCGATATTGGTCCAAGCGGGTTACCTGGCGCAGCAGGGTCGCAAGGCCCCAAAGTAAGTGCCGGCTGCTTGGGTTAACTTGGGAGAAGGGCCGTCGGTGGTGCTGGCTATAACGGCCACTTAGATACTCACCACCCCTGCCTGGCCAGAGAGGCTGGTGACTTTGTTTTCTGGTGTTTGTCTGCTCTTGTCTTCAAGGTGTTCCTCATATTGTGGGAAATCCCACCGGGCAACATCTCTGTGCCCTCCTAGCATTAGTGGATAGGTGGGACTGGGTGGTATGACCACGTGGGCCTTCACAGAGGAGTGGGTGGGACAGAGGATACCTTAAACATTAAAACAGAAACTGAATATCCTTCAACCAAGGTAAAATGGAGAATGAGACATGTATCGTTTGGGAGCCATATAGCCAATAGACAAGATCAAATTTGTTTTTAAATAAGTACCTAAAATTAGAGATCTTTAGGTTTTTAGTTCAAAACAGTACATGACATTCAGTTCCTACCACCTCCACATTCTAGGCTTTCCTGTCCCCTTAGCTATTTCTGGTCACTGACTTGTATGAAGTTTCTCCTCATGGTTCTTTCTCCACTTAGTCCTTTCCTCTCTTTGCTTGGTGCATAATTACCTCAGGTCACTTCGTATCATGCTGTTGCCCTGTTCCATCTTTTCCCCTTCAGCAATTCTACCTCATTTCTATGCTTTCTACTCTTTTTCCGACTCTCTTTCTGTCTCCCCCACCCCCCCGGGGGGGGGTTCCTGTGGACTTCAAGTAGCTCCTCCTCTTCCTAGGATCCATGTGGAATTTTATTCCACCCAAGTGGAACTTACAGAATTTGCCAGCATTCTGTTGCTCACACCTTCATCCCCTCAAAGCTAGAATGTTTGCGATCATTCCATAACATCATAGCAGCTTAGTGAATGATCGACCGGGGATGTGGGGAGCTTGCATGTGGTATCCAGTTTTAAATTTTTTAGCCTAATTGAGCTTCACATTTTGTTAGGATGAAACTGGATGTAGCTTTGGAAACCTTTATCTGATGTTATGATGGTCAGTCCTTTTTTTTTGGTTTTTGCCATTATCACCAATGAATTTTTATTCCTGTTTCAAGGGTGACGCCGGAGTAGGCCTCCCGGGTCAGAAAGGGTTTCCTGGCCCAAAAGGACGAGATGGCTTTCCTGGACCAAAAGGGGATCAAGGGCTGCCTGGTTTGATAGGAGAAAAAGGATTCCCAGGTGTGCCTGGACAACCAGGTCCCCAAGGTAACTCCTTTTCTGTGACTGACTAAATTTGTTCTGTGGTAAATTTTCTCTGTGTAAAAATGTGAATGAGGTGAACTTTGTAGCCACCTGTCAGCTGAGTTGCCATGCACCTCATCTTACGAAGTTGAGATCACAGGTGGATTTCATGGGTATGAAGAGTGGATTACAAACGTAATTTGTGGTGTTAACAGCCTCTGGGCGTTGCAGAGATACCGGCCTGTTTTGAGCAGGGCTTTTTTTGTGTGTGTGTGTGTCTGGAAAAAGAGGTGCCAGAGCTCTCAAGAGGGAAAGGAAGTTTTCAATCTGTATACTGAAAACTCATGAACTTTTAAACATTTTTTAAAAATTATTTTGTCGAAGAGGTGCCAGAACTCTGTTTCGACGCATTCCCTCAGGAAAAAAAAGCTCTGGTTCTGAGAGGAAGAGAAGATGATAGTCAGGCCTTAATTGCATCTCATCTGGGCTGAGCCCCACATCTTGCTGGTGTTGGAAAACATCCACCAGTCCTGAGGGTATTCTGATGCATAGGAAGGTATACAGGAAAGGAGGAAAAAAATAAGCACGATCAGATCGGCCTTCGACAGCATAAACTATACCAGTGACCTTTACATTTATTTATTTACAAAAATGATATCCCACCTCTCTGCCCAATCAGAGCCACCAAAGCAGCTAACCATTAAAAGCAGAAGATTATAAAACATCATAAAGCCAATTAAATGCACACCTAAAGTACACATGTAAAAACACAGGGACAGCGAAATTCAGACATACGATAGGAAAGAGGAGGGAATGCCAGACAGAACAGAAGAAAGTCTTTGCCTGCTGATGGAAGAGAGTGATGGAAGGAGACAGATGAATATTCCTGGGGAGGGAGTTCAACAGTGTTGGCTCCACAACCAAGAAGGCCCTGTCACGAGTTGCCACCCACCTAACCTCAGAAGGTGGGGTCAGCCAAAGTGGAACATCATAAGATAACAACATGAGAACATAAGAGAAGCCAATGTTGGAATGGTCCATCCAGTCCAACACTCTGTCACACAGTGGCCAAAAATACCAGGTGCCATCAGGAGGTCCAGCAGTGGGGCCACGACACTAGAAGCCCTCCCACTGTTGTCCCCCCGAATCACCAGGAATACAGTGCTTCAGTTGCCCCAGAAAAGGTAAAGGTTTCTCTTGCTCAAAAGCTAGTCGAATCCAACTCTAGGGGGCAGTGCTCATCTCCATTTCCAAGCCGAAGAGCCAGTGCTATCCGAAGACGTTTCCGTGGTCATGTGGCCAGCATGACTAAACGCTGAGGCACACAGAATGCTGTTACCTTCCCACCGAAGTGGGACCTATTTACTTGTAATTTCTTGCTTTTGAGCTGCTAGGTGCTCAGCGTCTTAACCTCTGAGCCACAGCAGCCCCCCATGAATTTAGCAGTCAGATAGTTTTGTATGGGAGTAGGCAGGCCTTAAGGTCTGTTAGTCCCAAACCACGCAGGTCTCCAAAGGTCAGTAACTGGGACCAGAAACAAATCGGGAGCCAGTGTAGACGGGCCAAAAACGAGAGTGAGATGGTCCTGGCAACCCACTCCAGTCAACATCCTGGCTGCAGCATCCTGTACCAGTTGAAGTTTCTGAAACTTTTCAGGGGCAGCCCCACGTAGAGTGCATTGCGGTAATCTAATTTAAATGTCACCAGGGCATGCACGAAGATCCGCTGGGACTGGGCTTGTGAATCCTTTTACGATTCTTCTGTGTGGCACTGAACATCCGGGGGACACTTTTCCTGCCATGATTGACCAAAGGCCTC
>NW_015173762.1:68581-76880 GCF_001447785.1 Gekko japonicus
CCTGGACATCACGTAAAGCTGAGGAAGGGTTGAAGAGCCAGTTTGGTGTAGTGGTTAAGTGCAAGGACCCTAATCTGGGAGAACCGGGTTTGAATCCCCGCTCCTCCACTCGCAGCTGCTGGATGACCCTGGGCAAGCCATAGTTCTCTCAGAGCTGTTCTTGAAAAAGAGCAGTTTCTGTCAGAGCTCTCAAAGCCCCGCCTACCTCACAGGGTGGTGTCTGTTGTGGGGAGGGGGAGGGGGAGGGAAAGGAGTTTGTAAACTGCTCTGAGACTCCGAGTGAAGGGTGGGGTATAAATCCAATCTCTTCTCTCTTCTGCTGCTTTTAAAAGTCTTGGGTTTCTTCTTTTTAAAATACTGAAACATAAACATGCTGGTAATTGTTTTGAGGAAACCATAGTTTTGCTTTATTATTATTATTGCATGCTGTTGGCAGTGCAGATTCCTCAGAAGAAATAGTTTTATTATAGGGGCTTTTTCTTTCATTGATCAGCAGCCCGACATAAAGTTTGAAAAGGGAACAAAAGTGGTGATGGTTAAAAAAAAAAAAGCTTCAAAGGCCCTGGTCACACGGGCCAGATAATTCGGGGAGGAGACCTGGCTCTGACGCAGCCTCCGGCCTTCCTCTAGCCTCCCTGGCTGGTTAGTTTGATCTCAGCTATTCCCCTTAAATAGTAGCTCCGGTGTCAGACAATTAGAGGTAATTCCTACCCAGCACGTGGTGACTCTAGATCATGAACTGTCAAGATCTTGGCAAGTCACAATTAAAGTGGACAGTTTACAGCTGCGTGGAATGTTACAACTGATGATAGATAACAGGTGTTTGCTGTTTTCGTGCACGTGATTCTGCTACAACTTACAGGTGCCTTCTCAGTGCAAACACAACCCAACAGGCCTGTTACGTGACACGTGTGCCTTCAGCTATGTTGAATGTATTGTTTTAGGAACCACCGTATATCATTTTCTCTTAATCATTCCAGGATCTCCAGGAACGAAAGGAGAGAAGGGTTACACCGGTGTCCCCGGGCGAGACATGCCAGGGCTAAAAGGGGATAAAGGTAGCCAGGGACAATCTGGGCTGCCAGGCTTGCAAGGACTGCCGGGCTTACCTGGCCCACAAGGAAAAGAAGGGCAGCCGGGTTTTCCAGGTACTCGTTCTACCTTCTAACGAACGACTGCATGCTACGTCACCACCTCGCTGATGGGTTAAAAGAGTATGTTGTTGCAACAGGTGGGGATAGGAGGAGGATGACTCAGGCTAGTCTGATCTCGTCAGATCTCAGGAGCTAAGTAGGGTCGGCCCTGGTTAGTCCTTGGATGGGAGACCGTCTAGGAAGTCCAGGGTTGTCACGCAGAGGTAGGCATAGAGATGCGAAGGCCCGGAAAAAATTTTCCGTTTTTTCGCTGAAGCATTTTTGTTTTTTTCTGAAAAATTGGAAAAAAGGACCTGGGACAAAGGGCACTTGAGAAAGAGCTAATGTCATCTCCTGCTTCTAAGACGCCCGATGTTGTGGTTTTATTGCTTTGGTTTTGAACTGATCTGTATTTTTACATACGCGAGCCACTTTGAAGTCCTACAGTGCAATCCTACGCAGAGTAATCCTCTTCAAAGTCCATTGATGTCAAGGTGCTTAGAAGGGTGTGGTTCTGCTTAGGAGAGCACTGCTGTAAGCCAAAAAGCAAGCTATCAATTGAATATGGACAGACAGACAGATGATGTTGTTTGATTTTCCATTTAGGTGACCCCGGGCCTTCTGGATTACCAGGTCTACAGGGATCTCCCGGTGTGCCAGGAATAGGTCCCCCAGGCCCCCCTGGTCCAGCAGGACAAACTGGGCTTCCAGGACCAATTGGTAATTTCCTGATTCATTGTTTCCTTTTCCACTTACATTTCGAATAATAGGCGTAGGCTGAGTGCCTTAAAACCAAGCACGTCAGTTCGGATTTGCACCATACAAAGCTCTCCCTGATGAACTGCGTGGATTTTTGCGTTTCCTAATATTTGCTGTGAACCTGGACATCACGTAAAGCTGAAGAAGGGCTGAAGCTGAAGAAGGGTTGAAGAGCCAGTTTGGTGTAGTGGTTAAGTGCGCGGACTCTAATCTGGGAGAACCGGGTTTGAATCCCCGCTCCTCCCCTCGCAGCTGCTGGATGACCCTGAGCAAGCCATAGCTCTCTCAGAGCTGTTCTTGAAAAAGAGCAGTTTCTGTCAGAGCTCTCTCAGCCCCACCTACCTCACAGGGTGTCTGTTGTGGGGAGGGGGAGGGAAAGGAGTTTGTAAACTGCTCTGAGACTCCGAGTGAAGGGTGGGGTATAAATCCAATCTCTTCTCTCTTCTGCTGCTTTTAAAAGTCTTGGGTTTCTTCTTTTTAAAATACTGAAACATTAACATGCTGGTAATTGTTTTGAGGAAACCATAGTTTTGCTTTATTATTATTGCATGCTGTTGGCAGTGCAGATTCCTCAGAAGAAATAGTTTTATTATAGGGGCTTTTTCTTTCATTGATCAGCAGCCCGACATAAAGATTGAAAAGGGAACAAAAGTGGTGATGGTTAAAAAAAAAAACGCTTCAAAGGCCCCGGTCACACGGGCCAGATAATGCGGGGAGGAGATCCGGCTCTGACGCAGCCTCCGGCCTTCCTCTAGCCTCCCTGGCTGGTTGGTTTGATCTGAGCTATTCCCCTTAAATTGCTACCCAGCACGTGGTGACTCCAGATCACGAACTGTCAAGATCTTGGCAAGTCACAATTAAAGTGGACAGTTCACAGCTGCATGGAATGTTACAACTGATGATAGGTAACAGGTGTTTGCTGTCAAAAGTTAGCCTTTTTCACGCACGTGATTCTGCTACAACTTACAGGTGCCTTATCAGTGCAAACACAACCCAACAGGCCTGTTACGTGACACGTGTGCCTTCAGCTATGTTGAATGTATTGTTTTAGGGACCGCCGTATATCATTTTCTCTTAATCATTCCAGGATCTCCAGGAACGAAAGGAGAGAAGGGTTACACCGGTGTCCCCGGGCGAGACATGCCAGGGCTAAAAGGGGATAAAGGTAGCCAGGGACAATCTGGGCTGCCAGGCTTGCAAGGACTGCCGGGCTTACCTGGCCCACAAGGAAAAGAAGGGCAGCCGGGTTTTCCAGGTACTCATTTTGTCTTCTAACTACGTCACCGCCTCACTGATGGGTTAAAAGAGTATGTTGTTGCAACATGTGGGTATAGGAGGAGGATGGCCCAGGCTAGTCAGATCTCAGGAGCTAAGTGGGGTCGGCCCTGGTTAGTCCTCGGATGGGAGACCGTCTAGGAAGTCTAGGGTTGTCACACAGAGGCAGGCCATGGCAAGGCACCTCTTCCCTTACAGGGTCACCAAAAAGTCAGCTGCAACTCGATGACACTTTATACCACCACGTGAGCAGGAAGGAAAACGTGGGGGTGTTACAATCCTTCACTGTTTCATTTCCTTCCCCTTTCTGGAGCAACTTCATGTCAGAAAGAACTCCATGAAATGGAGAGCAGAGCCCCCTTGGCTACGATCCAAGATGGCACAGGAGAGGAAGCCTGGGAAGTCTTAGAATTCCGTCAGTAGAAGGAATCAACGCAGCTATAGAGTGGTTTGGATGTCCCGAAAGAACCGGCAGTTTTTTGGGTCTTCGGCACCTGGCTGCTCTTCTGACCCTGCCTGCTGAAACTCCTGAGAAATGATTCGTGCGAAGGATAGTGCTGAGCAATGCTCCCTCTAAGCCGTGGAGTCTAAGTTGTGAGCAAAAATTCTGCTTCGTGAGCTACTGACATTAAAGTTGTGAGTGAGCGATTCGACTACTGCGTAAATTAGTTTGCTCTGGAGCCATCTCTTCCTGAGCTAAGACGACAGTGTGTGAGCTGGGGGCTAAGAAACTGTGAGCTAGCGCACACTCACTCAGGGGGAACACTGGCGCTGATTAGATTCGACACGAGAGACTATAGAAGTGGTTTGTTACCCCGCCACCTCTTCTGGTTCAAAGCGGGGACACTGAACACCAAAGGCCATCAGGAGGATAAAGAGACTCCAAGGATCCCTGGTTGGGTGCAAGCCGGCATCCCCGAGAGGCAAGAAAGATGCTCAGCAATAGCCCATTCAAGGAAGCTGCTGTCTGCAAGCTAGAGCAAAATTCTGTTATCAACTAATAGGGGTTAACTTTATTGGTTTAAGAATGTATAGCCCATCATTCTCATGGCTACCGTGCCCAGAGCATTAAAAACAATAAAAATAGCCTATGGGAGTCCCTTGGACTGCAAGAAGATCAAATCAGTCAATCCTAAAAGAAATCAACCCTGACTGTTCCCTGGAAGGCCAGATAATGAAACTGAAGCTCAAATACTTTGGCCACCAAATGAGAAGGGAGCACTCACTGGAGAAGACCCTGATGCTGGGAAAGATTGAAGGTCAAAGAAGACGGGGACGGCAAAGGATGAGATGGTTGGACAATGTCATAGATGCAACGAACATAAAACTGAGCGAACCTCAGAGGACGGCGGAAGACAGGAGGGCCTGGCGGGAGCTGGTCCATGGGGTCGTGAAGAGTCGGACTCGACTGTGCGACTGAACAACAACAACAAAATGGGTTTTCACGTAATCAGTCAGCCTAGAACCATTCGGATTATAATTCAGTTCAGATACAGCAAATAGGTAAACCTCTTAACAGTGAAGCTCCGCAATAACTTTCAGTAAAGCTTCTGAAGTTGGCTGGCTCATTTATGTTTTATTCATTTATTTTTACATGCATCTTATATGTCGCCTTTGTGCTGAATCTGTTGGGGATGACTTACACGGTCCCCGGCAAGCAAACGGAGAAGGTCACTTAGGAATTTCTCCAGGCAGGGCATTGTAAAGGGTAACACAAACATATCCTATGGCACCTTAAAGATTCACAGGCTTGTTATGACAGAAGCTTTTGTGGGCTAGAGAACACTTGGTGAGATGCATAAAATTTTCAGAGATACCCCCAGGCTTAGAAGCAGGGAAGGGTCAGCGGTAGTATCCGAAGGCAATGTACAGCAAGAAGTTATGAGGATCTCTGTGCGAACTTCTGACAAACAAGTTGACCATGCACCGTAGCCGTGACACAGAACACTGTCTTCCTAGGCTTGCTACGTTAATTTAACACCTATAATGAGAGAGGAAATGAGTATCACGACTGAATCTTCATTGGGTAGTATCAAACTTTCTGATAAATTTTATGTCAGCAATTTCATTTGCATATAAATGGCATTGACTGGACCACTGGCGTTTCATCGCCTTCCAATTCCACTGTTTACACCCCTTTTGCCTCTGGGCCCCTGTTTGCTGTCTGCCAGTGAATAACTTGCCATGCACCTGAGGACTGTTTAAGTCCATGAAAGTTTCTCACAAAATTGCTGGTCTATAAGATACCATAAGACTCTTGTTTTTTTGGGGGGTCTGGTGATAGAAAAGTTGTCGAATTAATAAGAAAGGGACAAAACAGAATTTATTTTATCAGTATCACTTTACTTCGTTGCGCCTTTCCCAGTGTTCCTGGGGGGGGGGAATTGCTAGATGGTTAAAAAATAAATAAATAACTGCTGTCTCAAGTTGTCTTTTATTATGCCAATAAAAGGTATTTGTTGTTGTTGTTGACAAATGTCTGTTCAAGGAAGAGAACCAAGGGAGGCGGAAGTAAACAGTGGTTAAGTGGATTGTTTCAAATATATCATTTAGACGTAGGGGTGGGGTTTTGGTGGTGATCGGCACTGCAAGTTCGTTGGACAGACCACCTGTTGGAGAGCAATGATGTAATAGTTCAGTCACAGATGTGTAAACAGTTCTTCCAATTCGGTTTTAGGACTCAAAGGAGAAATGGGAGTGATGGGAACCCCTGGGATCCAGGGTCCTCCTGGCCCTCTAGGATCTCCTGGACTTCCTGGTGAAAAAGGTAAGAATTATTTGCAGATGAACAAACTGAGTGAAGTCAGGTCTCTGGCTGAACGCAGCTATTCATCATCCCATTGTTAAAGATTGTGAGTTTGTTTGCAACACAGTAACTCCATTGAACATCAAGGCAGAGTGAAATTTGGTATACACATTCAGGCCACAATTCCTACTCTTTGCTTCCTGTCATTTAACCAGTTTTTAATCCATAAGATTAAAAATTCTCTTATCCCACGACTGCTAAATTTACTTGGGAGTCTTTGGTGAGGTACCTTGTCAAAAGCCTTTTGAAAGTCCAGATATATAATGTCTACCGGGTCACTGTTGTCTACATGCTTGTTCACTTTCTCAAAGAACTCCAAAATGTTGGCAATGCTGATTTTCCCTCAGCAGGCTTTGTCCATCTATGTGCCTAACAATTCTATCTTTGATTACAGTTTCTACTAATTTGCCAGGGACAGACATCAGGCTGACTGGCCTGTAATTTCCTGGTTCCCCTCTGGATCTCTTTAAAAAAGATTGCTGTAACATTTGCTACTCTCCAGTCTTCTGGTACGGCAGCTGAATTTAGTGATAGGTTACATATACAGGTTGGTAGATCAACTATCTCACATCTGAGTTTTTTAAGTACTGTCATCAGGACCTGGAGACTTATTCGTTTTTTATTTTCCCCAGTAGGTCTAGAACTTCATCTCTGGTCACCTCAGTTTGGCTCAGTTCTTCAGACTCCCTTCCTGAAAATAGGGGCTGTGGAATGGGTACATGCCCCACATTTTCCACAGTGAACACAGACGTAAAAAAGTCATCAAGCTTCTCTGCCATCTCCCCATCTTCCTTTCGCAATCCCTTTATTCCTTTGTCATCCAAAGGCCTCACTGCTTCTCTGGCTGGTTTTCTGCTCCGGATATATTTTTTAAAATGCTTATTGTTTGTCTTGATGCGTTTAGCAACCCACTCTTCAAAATCTCTTTTTGCATGATTAATTATTGACTTCCATTTCTTTTGCCAGAGCCTGTGGTCCCTCCTGTTCGATTCATTGGGGTAGACCTTCCACTTTTTAAAAGAAATCTCTTTACTTTTTATAGCTTCCTTGACTTGCATTGTTAACCACATAGGCCTTCTTTTAGACTTGGCAGTGCCTTTCCTAACCTGTGGAATCCATTCTATTTAGGCTTCACTTAGTGTGGCTTTAAGTCGCTTCCAAACATCATCTAGGGAGTTGAATCTCTTGTGTTTCCCCTTCAGCTTCCTTTTTACTATTCCCCTCATTTTTGTAAAGTTCCCTCTTTTGAAATCAAATGTTACAGATTTGAACTTTGGGGGTAACTTTCCTTTGACCTGAATGCTGAATTTAATAGCATTGTGGTCACTGTTCCCAATTGGTGTAACAACCTCTACATCTTTCACCAGGTTTTGAGACCTGCTCAGAACCAAGTCCAAGGTCAATACTCCTTTTGTTGGCTCTGTGACCAACTGTTGCACTGCACAGTCATTTATGATGTCTAGGAATCTCATTTCTACAGCGTGACTTGAGCACAGGTTTACCCAGTCAATGTGAGGGTAGTTAAAGTCTCCCAGTATAATAACATTATCTGCCTTAGTCACCTCCCTTATTTCCTTCTCCATCTCAAGATCAGCCTCAAAGGTTTGATCAGGTGGGCAATAGTACACTCCCACTTTTAAGTATCCCTTAGGGCCCAGTATTTCCACCCATATTGCTTCTGTTCTCCTGGGGGCATCTAGTATTCAGTGTGCACGTGTTTTTCAGGTGACGCTGGTTTTCCCGGAGTGCCAGGACTCAGAGGTGGCCCTGGTTTCAAGGGTGAAAAAGGTGAGGCCGGTCTGCCAGGAGAGCCAGGAAAAATGGACCACGTGGACATGGAGAGCATGAAAGGGCAGAAAGGAGATCAAGGAGACAGAGGTTCGTAAAGCTGAACGGCATCTGCCGCGGGGCACAGTCACTTGAAGATGACCCGTATTGGGTTTGGGTGGTGTTTACATCAGTGGCAAAGCAGATACCATTCTGGCTTATGTGCATGTGGAAAGAACTAACTTCATTTAAACATGTGAGAACTCCACAGATCATACCAGTGCTGCAGAACTGGCATAACTTGGTGCACATATGTTCTCTCCCCCCCCCGTTCTGCCATGGTCCCTTGTCACGGTTTTGTAGTCTGTCAAGCTATTCCCTTAAAATCTGAACCTAGACCGTGATGGCTCTTGTCCATAATGAGGATGAGTTGTCCTCCCTGCCAGACCTTCTGGCTGCCCCATAACAATGTCCTGCAAGTTCAGGAACATTGTCTTCCTTCCTTCCTTCCTTCCTTCCTTCCTTCCTTCCTTCCTTCCTTCCTTCCTTCCTTCCTTCC
>NW_015173762.1:76991-78949 GCF_001447785.1 Gekko japonicus
ATTATTATTATTATTATTACTATTATTACTATTACTATTATTATTATTATTATTATTATTATTATTAGCCCCATCCCAGCTTGTGCCGGGCTTTGGGCGATGTACAGCAAAGGCATCAGGTCATTAATTAAATATAAAAAAACATTTTAAAAATCCAGTTCTAACAAAATTAGAATGACAAATTTAAAAAGCAGGTTTAAAAAGTTCCAGACGGCTTCCTTAACATTTCATCCCAGTTCTGGACTGCCTGGCCATTTTCTGGGCACGGGGAGAGGAAACACGGGATCAGAATTTAGGGGGAGGGGCAAGGGAGATGGTGGCAGCCACGATAGAAAACCATCGCTGTCCTCAACCGAAAGCCTGGTGGAACATCTCTGCCTTACAGGCCCTGCGGAATGGCATAAGACCCCGCAGGACCTTGATGGTATTAGGCAGAGAGTTCCACCAGGTTGGGGCCAGGGTTTGATTCCCCATTCCTCCGCATGCAGCGGCTGGGTGACCTTGGGTCAGTCACAAGTTCTCTCAGAGCAGTTCTCTCAAGAGCAGTCCTCGAAAGAACTCTCTCAGCCCCACAGGGTGTCTGTTGTGGGGAGGGGAGGGGAAGGGAAGGTAAGCCACTCTGAGACTCCTTCGGGTATAAATCCAAGCTCCTCCTCATCCGAGACCAACAAGATTTTGGGGGGTTAAGCAGTCAAAGCTCCCTTTATCAGCTTAAACCCCCAAAATCTGGCAACTGGACTTCTTGGCTTTGACTCTTGAAAGTTGATACCCTGAAAACCTTGTTGGTCTCTGAGGGGCTAAAAAGGTAAAGGTTTTCCTTGTTCGAAAGCCAGTCGAATCCGACTAGGGGGCGGTGCTCATCTCCATTTCCAAGCTGACGAGCCAGTGCTTTCCAAAGACATTTCCATGGCCATGTGGGCGGCATGACTAGACGCCGAGGCGCACGGAACGCTGTTACCTTCCCACAGAAGCGGTGCCTATTTATCTGCTTGTGATTTCTTGCTTTCGAACTGCTAGGTTGGCAGGAGCTGGGGCCCGAGATGGGAGCTCACTCCGTCACGCAACACTCGGGTCTTGAACTGCCGAACTACAGACTTTCCGGTCTGCGGCTCAGTGTCTTAACCTCTGAGCGGCCCAGGGCCCTCTCTAAAGGGCTACTGGACTCCAATCTAGCTCTTCTTCTGCAGACCAGCACAGCTACCCTCTGAAACCATCCTACCATTATGTAGGGCTTAACTTCTGATGCGATGGGAAAAGAACGACTAAATGAGCCAACAATTTAAATTGGACTTCAATTGTTGTGCTTTCCAGGTCAGCCAGGAGTCATCGGAGAGAAGGGGCTTCAAGGAGATCCTGGCACAACAGGCGTGCCAGGGAAGGACGGGGATCCCGGTTTACCTGGCCAACCAGGTATGATACTTTGCTTTCTTCCCAGCATAACTTCTGGCTACAGCCTCTACAGCTGTTCTACGTATCAGTGTTAATAACAAATGATTGGCACAGTAATAAGATAATACGGAGAACAAGAAAAACTGTGAAAAAGTGACGCTTAATATATCTCTTTAAAGAATCATGGAAAAGTGAACAAAAATAATATACATAATCAAAGAAAAATATATTGACGGTGATCTCCGGAATGTCTTGCCGTTTCGAAGGAAGATCTTCTTCTGAACAAAGATGTAGGACAAAAACTTTCTCTCAGTTCATTCATATCCTCATATCCTCTGGTGACGTTTCACAATTATCAACCTGCCATAAGCTAAGATGATTGTAATGCATTACAATCATCTTAGCTTATGGCAGGTTCTACTATACATCACTATACATCACAGGTTCTACTATACATCACAGCTGTTGTGAATAATTGTGAGACGTCACAAGATGATATGAATTAACTGAGAGACAGTTTTTGTCCTACGTCTTTGTTCAGAAGAAGATCTTCCTTCGAAATGGCAAGA
>NW_015173762.1:79761-84517 GCF_001447785.1 Gekko japonicus
CCAGGGCAGAGAAGGCCCTGGCCCTGGTCGAGGCTAGACGGACGTCTTTTGGGCCAGGGACCGCCAGGAGATGTTGATTCCTAGAGCGTAAAGCTCTTTGAGGCGTGTATAGGAAGAGGCGGTCCCTTTATTAGATTTATACCCCTCCTCCCCGCCGAGGCAGGCTCAGGGCAGCTTACATTGAAAGTTAAAAACAGGTTAGAAACGAGTTAAAATTATAAACCATTTATAAGGTGCTATATAGAGACATTACCTATATGATGGCGAAGCATAGTTTTTAATAATAATTGTAGCAGGGGTCCAATCAGCAAAGGCTGCAAAACTACTGTCCAGGCCCCATAGTATATTGAATACAGGCACGGCACAAATGGCCCTGATGGATTCCAGGGTAAGGCTCTTGAGTCTGTGTTAAATTATTAAATGCGGCCCCTCAGTCGAATGCCTGGTGGAAGAGCTCTGTCTTGCAGGCCCTGGGGAATTGTAATAAATCCTGCAGGGCCCTGATATCCTCGGGGAGCTCGTTCCACCAGCACGGAGCCGCCACCAAAAAGGTCGTAGCCCTGGTCATAGCCAGCCCGGCATCTTTAGGGTGAGGTTAACTTTTCAACTCTGTTGTGTTGTAGTACCCAGAACATTCAGATGAAAAATTCATGTGTATCAAAGAATATCGTATCATATCATATAAACCTTTACCTTAGGGCACTCAGGAGAAAAGGGTGTGCAAGGTCTTCCAGGTGATCCGGGCACACCAGGGTTTCCGGGACAGAAAGGTGTGAAAGGGGAGAAAGGAGATGCTGGATTTCCTGGAATTGGCATCCCTGGGACCCCTGGTGAAAAGGTATCCATGATCCTCCATTTAGCGATACCCTCTAACCATGTTTTATAACATTTCTCTTCTCTGTTTGTTAAGCTTATTCACCATAATTGGTTTTAACCTTAGTGACACTCGAGATTATTGTGGTTTTTAAAATTATTATTATTATTATTACTATTATTGTTGTTCAACACTATTTGTCGCGGTCAGCCTGGGCGCCAGTCGCTAACCTCCTGCTGGCCGTGCCCCTTCTGGGGTCAGAACACCCCCTGCAGGCTTTCCCGGTGAGGGTGAGAGCCGACGGCGGGTCCTTCTAGGAGCAGGAGAGTAGACCTCAGACCATGGGGTAAGCAGAGTGGTCAGCCTGCCGCTCTTGCCCGCTCTGGGGGATTCTGGCGTCAGCTCCGGACGCCCGGTAACACAAGACCCATGCCCGTCTCACTGCCGATCTGGTCTTTAGCCAGCCCCAGGTGCGTCCTCCTCGGTCGTCTCCTTGCTCCGTCTTTTATTCCCCCCGCGGCTCCCAGCCCCTCCTCTGCCTCCCGGCCCCACCCCCCTTTATACAGAGAGACGCCGAGCCGCTTCCGCCGGCCCCGCCCCCATGCTTCCGCGGGCCATGGGACTCTCCCTGGCCGCCTGCACGCGGGCTCGTCCCATCACCGCGCACCTCTCTTCCCTCGCTTCCCTCCCCTTTGGGGATCGCCCCCTGCAGCCCCCGCCTTGCTGCGCCGTTGGCTGGCCCGCGTCGGCCTTCCCCCTCCCCGCTGGGGCTTGTTCCCGTCGGCCGCCGCTTTGCCGCGCCTCCGGTCGCTCTGCGCTGGTCTCTCTCGCCGGGACTCCGCCGCTCTGCTTGCTCACCTCCCGGCCGCTGCTGGAGTTGCCGTCTCCACCGGGACCTGGGGTGAGTCCGGCGACGTCCCAGGCCAGCCCCTCCTTTCTTGCAGCCGCTGGGCGCTGGCCGGGACACTATTGTTATTTATATTTACATTGCTTTTACTTCGGCTATTTGGCAAACTGTATTGTTAGTTCTCCTTTGATGTTACTGCTGTGCTAATAAAGGTTGTGATGATGGTGGTGGTGATACTCAGCATCCTAAATGATAGACAGAATCGTCTGCTAAATGTATTTATTTCTAATTTAATGGACTTAAGACCCATGCCAAGCTAAGCCAATGGGTTGTTTTTTTTTAAAGCAGTACAATAGAAATTGACATGTGTGCTGCAGATATACAGGGCTCGAATAATGGCTTCTTTAACACTAGAATACAATTTAGTATTTGTCACAAGAAATGAACAGCCAAAGATTTTCAGGGCTGTTTTTTAAATTATTATGTAAAATGTAGTCCCACTCTCCTCTTCCTAACAACCGCGCCTTTCCTTCCTGCTTCCCGCCAGATCTCCGCTTCTTGGCTCTCCTGTCCCCTTTGCTCTCTGAGCCTAGTTCCTTCCCTGGGCCCACTCAGAGAGCTCTTTTCCAGTCTGGTCTCTGCTCTTCTGTCTCTGGCTCTTAGAGCTCCTCACTCATCACCAGCAGCCCCTCAGTGCGAATCAACACAGCACTCCTGCTTCTCTCCTGCGAAATGCCCTCGGAAGGGGGTAATTGGTGGTGCAGAAGGAGCGTAGAAAGATGTGCCTGGCAACCCTGCCTCCAACTGTCCATAAACCCAACTGTCATTACTTAACTGACTCTCTGCTTTCCGACGCAGAACTATTGGTTGTTTGAGCTCTGCTATCATTGGCTGTTCTGTTGCTAGGTGATTCCCCCCCCTTCTCACTCTGCCATATAGTTCATGGAATGTCCTGCTGTTACTAGTATGTTGATTTTACTATGCATTCTTCTACCCCGCAGGGAGAACAAGGAAGGCCAGGTGTTCCAGGCCTACCTGGGGAGAGAGGTGAAAAGGGTATCCTAGGACTTCCAGGTACTCCTGGTTTCCCAGGTTCCAAAGGGCAGCAAGGTCTTCCAGGTGTTCCCGGTAAGCGACTGAAAGCCTTTTCTAAAAATGGTGTACTAAAGCTAGAGCTAACACTACCAGGTTCTCAGACAATAAAATTAAACCTTGTGTGTGCACCTGTGTTTTAAAGGTATTCCAGGAACACCAGGAGAAAAGGGTGAAAAGGGGTTGCCAGGCTTGGCTGGATCTCCGGGCTTAAAAGGTCAAACAGGTAGGAATTCCCTTTTAACAAAATGTTCCTCTAGTGTAAGAACAGAGCATCATGTCATTTTGGTTTGTTTCTGTTTTTTTCATTGCGTGCCACTGACTTTGGACCCTTTCTCACACGACCAGGGAAATGCCCATCACCACTTTGGGGTCAGGAAGCAATTTTCTCCAGGCCAGGGATCCTGGAGGGTTTTTTGCCCTCTTCTGGGCATGGAGCAGGAGTCACTGGGTGTGTGTGTGTGGGGATAGTTGTGCATCTATTTTATAGATAATTTCCAGGTTTTTGTCTCATCTATAAGAGTAGAAATGAAGCCTGATGCTCACATATTTTTTCTTCATAAGTCAATAACAAAGCACAGTTGCTAGTAGAGAATTCATTTCGGGCAAGCTACAATCAAATGGATTCCACAAATAGACAAAAAAACTGGAAATTATCTATACAATCTTGTTCAGAAGAAGGAACGTCGAAACGACACAGGACATTCCAGAGCACGTCGTTAACATCTTTTGCTTCGTTAAAAACCACTTCTGTTTATTTGAAACCGACTGTATTTTTGTATTCCAACCTTTGAAAAAAAAGCATATATTACTTATCACTTTAACTTGTTTAAATAGCATATATTTTCTGATTTTTGCAGTACTGTATTATTTAGTTTAGCGCACCTATCGCAGTAACTATTCCTGTATCGCGTATTTTAGTTGGGGCACTTGTCGAGAGCTCACCGCTTCTTTACGACAGTTCTGGGCGAAGGTCAATATGGGACGCCAAACAACTTTTGAGAAGGCGGTCCTAGATGGTCTCTTCCTTTGAGAGCTTCACACCCACCTCCTTCAGTGAGCTTGCTAAGGTCCCAATGTGGGACTGTACAGAAGGCACAATGATGAAAACAGGGTTGCACTTACCTGTAACAGTTGATCATCGAGTGGTCTTTTGTGCAGGCACACATCCCTTCCTCCTGCCCCATTGTGAACTCTCTAGAACCTTCGTTTCTTGGGGGTCTCTGGCAATGGCATGGGGAGAACTGAGGGAGTAGCACCCCTCCTCCTGGTCATGTGATCGTTTTGGCGGGAGGGCGCCAGAGGGAGGAGGGGCGCTCATAGCCTACTAGAAAGCTGTGGAAATCTTTTCCACGGCTGGCCTGCGCGCACACAGTCCCAATGTATGCCTGCACAGAAGACCACTTGATGAACAACAGTTACAGGTAAATGCAACCCCGTTTTGTGTGTTCTTTGCACAGCACTGGAGCACTGCCATCCCAGCCCATTATATCTGTCTTTTTCTTGTCCTTTTGGCCTCATTACATGAAACTGTTTCGGGGTGTGTGTGTAAAATTTATACCTGCTTATATATGTCAGCTTTTAGACCTATTTAGGCCATGAAAGTCTGCCATAATAAAGTAAAAGGTGCTGGAGAACTGATGGTTTTTGCTAGATCATACTAATGCAGTTATCCTTTTAGAATTCATACTTTGCTCACAACTGGATTCCAAAGTCTAAGGCATTATACTGCACCTTATGGGAACCAACTTCATGTCTGCTTAGTTACATGAAATGTAAAAAAATACATTCTGCCTTCTCCCAGGGCTTTTTTTCACTCGTGGGATATAGTTATATTATTATTGTTATTGTTGTTAATTTTTAATCAACAAGACATAAAGGTAAAGGTAAAGGTTCCCTTGCTCGAAAGCCAGTCGAGTCCGACTCTAGGGTTGCGGTGCTCATCTCCGTTTCAAAGCCGAAGAGCCAGCGCTGTCCGAAGACGTTTCCGTGGTCATGTGGCC
>NW_015173762.1:84531-101393 GCF_001447785.1 Gekko japonicus
TGCAGTTATCCTTTTAGAATTCATACTTTGCTCACAACTGGATTCCAAAGTCTAAGGCATTATACTGCACCTTATGGGAACCAACTTCATGTCTGCTTAGTTACATGAAATGTAAAAAAATACATTCTGCCTTCTCCCAGGACTTTTTTTCACTCAAGTGGGATATAGTTATATTACTATTATTATTGTTGTTGTTGTTGTTAATTTTTAATCAACAAGACATAGCTGCTTCTTATTCATTATAAACATTCTGAGGGGAACCCAGGATTGCCTTCTGTTACACGCTGAGCTGATTTTTTACAGAAGTGGAGATATCCAACCTGTCCTTCACATATGTAGCATGAATTCAGGAGTCCTCACAATGGCTGCCTATAAATAAAGGTAAAGGTAAAGGTTTCCCTTGCTCGAAAGCCAGTCGAGTCCGACTCTAGGGTTGCGGTGCTCATCTCCGTTTCAAAGCCGAAGAGCCAGCGCTGTCCGAAGACGTTTCCGTGGTCATGTGGCCGGCATGACTAAACACCAAGGCACACGGAACGCTGTTACCTTCCCACCGAAGTGGTACCTATTTATCTACTTGCAATTTCTTGCTTTCGAACTGCTAGGTTGGCAGGAGCTGGAACTAGAGACAGGAGCTTACTCCGTCATGCGGCACACTCGGGTCTCGAGCTGCTGAACTACCGACCTTCCACAGCCTGCAGTTCAGCGTCTTAACCACTTAACTGCATTTTAACCACTTAACTGCATTTTAAATTAAAGGCGGTGAGAGTGTCCTGTTAACTGGACACCAAGAGAAGTGCGGAAAGCTCAGTGACAAAAATCTCGATCCTTTGCAGGTGACATTGGGCGCCAGGGTTTTCCTGGGACCCCTGGAGAAAAAGGACAGGCTGGCTATGATGGCATCCCAGGCTCCCCTGGTGTAAAGGGTGACGCAGGTAAGCCATCCCCTTCCTTCCATCTTCTTGTATATAAGATGTTGTTATAGTAATTAAACACTGACTGAACACCGTAACTGAGTGACTGAACACCCATACCAGTTAGTTCCCATAGATTTCCTACAAATTCTCAACACCATTGAAAAGTTACATACATGCACAAGGATTGGCCCTGTCATTATTGAAAAGAGTGGAAGGTTATTCAAGGAAATCAATGGGAAGGTATCTAGACAAGCAGCGCTAACTACGGGGGCAGTTCAGTACACTTAACCTTCTCGGACGTGCTCTTAGTGCAAGCCACACTCTCCCAACACCTGAGCCAAATACCTGTTTGTGTATCCCACCTTTTTCCATTGTGGAACTCCAGGTGGCTTTCATATAGTTCTGCTGAAATGTTTTGGATGGCAGTTCTAGGGTAGCGGTGTATTTCCAGTCATCCAGACTTTGGCATTTCCTGCAAGACTAAACTGACTAAACAGGCCATCCAGTACGACAAGACTCACTGGAAAAGACAATCATGCTGGGAAAAGTAGAAGGCAGCAGGAAGAGAGGAAGACCCAACATGAGATGGATTGACTCAATCAAAGGAAGCCGTGGCCTTCAGTTTCAGTTCAGTTCAGTTTATTGTTACGGCCCTTAGACCCGTCATACAAAAAAAGTACACCTTTACAATATTCCAAAATTGTTTTTTAAAAACACAGGTTTTATATTGTGTTTCATATTGTTATTTGTACTGTTGTTTCATCTGTTGTTCTCTCGCGTCAGCCGCCCTGAGCCTGCCTCGGCAGGGAAGGCGGGGCAAAAATCAAATCAATCAATTAATTAATTAATTACATTAAAAGCAGATTTAATCTAATGTCTAACTACGGTAGCTACCTAATATCCAACTACCATAAAATTCCCATAACCTGAGTATTGCCATATGGCCTTCAGTTTGCAAGACATGAGCAGGGCCTTTTATGATAGGACATTTTGGAGGTAATTAATTCATAGGGTCAGCATAGGTTGGAAGGAACTTGACAGCACACGACGCCCATACGTTACCAGTGTTCCCACTAAACTGAGATAGTGTGAGCCTAGTTTACAGGTTTTTAGCCTCCAGCTCCCAGATTTTTGTCTTAGCTCAGGAAGAGATGGCTCCAGAGCAAACTAACTTATGCAGTAGCCAAATCGCTCGCTCACAGCTTTAATGCCAGTAGCCCACACAGTGGAATTTTTGCTCACAAGACTCCACAGCTTAGAGGGAGCATTGCCCATAACGTGATTTGTGAATGAGGGCTAATTATTGTTGCATTTTCTCAGTATGGCTCCCTTTGTCTTTGCAGGTCTTCCAGGCAGAGGACTTCCTGGTCTCCCAGGTGAAAAAGGAGAGAAAGGTAATATGAACAGCACTGGATGTAAAGCCGGTATTGCCGAATAAATAGCCAGCCATGTGGTCATCTGAAATATAGGTCTCCTGATTAGATGGATGCTATCAGGAAGTTGTAATTGGGATACATTTTAAATACTTTGTCACACCTGCCTGTCAGGAAGATGTGTGTTGTGTGCTTTTCAGATCCAGGGTGATAGAACATCAAGCAGAATTATTGACTTCTTTTTTTTTTAAGTTGCTGATTGGCAAGAATTGGAAAGGGTAGTCCTGGCAGCAAAGGCATGAGCAAAAGTGGGTCTTGGCTAGTTCTGTTGCCCCAGAAGGTCAGACCAGAACCAACAGGGTGAAATTAATTCAAAAGAGTTTTCAGCTAAACATTAGGAAGAACTTCCTGACAGAGCGGTTTCTCAGTGGAACAGGCTTCCTTGGGAGGTGGTGGGCTCTCCTCTGGAGGTTTTCAAACAGAGGCTCGATGGCCATCTGACAGCAATGCTGATTCTGTGAACTTAGGCAGATCATGAGAAGGAGGGCAGGACAGGTTGCCTCAGTTGCTTAGTTCTTGTGGTCCTTTCTTACACACCCAGGGAAATGCTGATCGACACTTTGAGGTACAGAAGCAATTTTTCTCCAGGCCAGTTTGGCCGGGAAGATCCTGGAGGGTTCTTTGTCATCTTCTGGAGTCACTGCGGGTGTGGAGGGGGAGGTATTTGTGAATTCCCTGCGTTGTGCAGTGGGTTGGACTAGATGACCTTCCAACTCTATGATTCTCTGAAAGCCAGTGGAGTTACCAAGGCAATAGTTAGGAGGTAGGTCAAGGGCAAAGGAGAGAACAGGCAGGAAGACATGAATTAAAGTGTCAGGCAGTAAGGGCAGTCCAGAGAGACAGGCCAGGGACTCCAAAATCCAGAAGGCATCATCTTCAGAGAGAGAGGGTTAGGGTGTGTTCAGCAGAAAAGGAGAAAGAAGGGGCAAGGGAGACGAGGATGCAGGCAGCTGTAATGGTCAGGGCTGCCCTCTGTGTCTGCTGCCCCCATAGAAGGCCCTTTGGTAGCAGAGGCTGCTGGACACGCCTCAGGAGCAGTTGAATCGTGTGGCCAGTCCCACCACACCCGCTTCCACACGTGCACCCATCTGGAACCCCTTGTACTAGCAATAGGCTCGGGCAGGGGTCATTTCCTGCGGGAGCGCACTGAAAGCCAGTGGAGTTACCAAGGCAATAGTCATGAGGTATGTCAAGGGCAAAAGAGAGAACAGGCAGGAAGACATGAATTCAAGTGTCAGGCAGTAAGGGCAGTCCAAAGGGACAGCCCAGGGACTCCAAAATCTGGAAGGCATCATCTTCAGAGAGAGAGGGTTAGGGTGTGTTCAGCAGAAAGGGAGAAAGAAGGAGCAAGAGAGACGAGGATGCAGGCAGCCTTAATGGGCAGGCCTCTGTGTCTGCTGCCCCCACAGAAGGCCCTTTGGTAGCAGAGGCTGCTGGACACGCCTCAGCAGCAGTTGAATCGTGTTGCCAGTCCCACCACACCCGCTGCCACACTTGCACCCATCTAGAACCCCTTGTACTGGCAATAGACTCGGGCCACCAGAGGTAGTAAGGGGTGCTCAGGGCTCGAGCCGGCAAGGCTAGAAGTCTTCCTGATGAGTGAGACATCGGGATGCCAGCCTCCAGGTGGGACCTGGGGATCTCCCGGAATTTCAACTCATCTCCAGACCACAGTGTTCAGTTCCCTCGGAGAAAATGGATGCCTTGGAGGGTGGACTCTATGGTGTTGTACCCCATTGAGGTTCCTCCCTGCCCTCTCTAGGCTCCATCCCCAGATCTCCAGGAGTCTCCAGCCTGGAGCTGGCAACCCTAGTGAGACACCAGGATGTGAATAATAAACTGTCTTTCTTGCATTTCTTCAGACCCGTTTCTTCTGTTCTGGGCATCCTTTTTAACCACGATCGGCCCTTTTCGGCATTTGTTTATTGATCAGTTTACTTTCTTTGTCATCCGCCTTTCTCATTTTGACAAGGCAGATTACAAATGAAAGAACAGTGGAATCGAAGCAGTATAATAACATTGCATAGACCGGATTTCACAATTAGAGGACGCTGAACTACAGAGGGTGTAGTACATCTAGTAAGCAATATAGCCGAGGTGTCAAACATGCGATCCGGGGGCCAGATCAAGCCCCCGGAGGGCTTCTGTCAGGCCCACAGTGGAACTGGCTGTCTTCTGCTTCTTCTTCCATTTCTGCTGCTGCTGCATCATTGTAGGTTTGCAGCTTACAGATACACACCTGAACAGCATACTCAAGATTGCAACAGCACAGACATTTTGATGTAACTGCCTAACAGTTTCAGAGGCAGCTAAAATTCCGTCTCTATTCCCTGTACAGAAATGCAGAATTCCGCTTTACTGCTTCCCTGTTCCCTCTAAACAAATGCCATCTGGAACGATTTCGTTTTATACATTTTGTGACATGATTGAAATGTGGGACGTTTCCTGGCCTTATCAGCGGGACTTTCCATCAGGTGGAGGCCACAACGAAGACAGCTTGGGTACAGGGCACTGTTGTTCTTACCCGTTTCTAGGGTGGCACCTTCAGGAGGCTTTGCTCAGATGTGTTTCAGAGGCAGTTAAAATTCCGTCTCTGTTCCCTGTACAGAAATGCAGAATTCCGCTTTACTGCTTCCCTGTTCCCTCTAAGCAAATGCCGTCTGGAACGATTTCGTTTTATACATTCTGTGACATGATTGAAATGTGGGAAGTTTCCTGGCCTTATCAGTGGGGCTTTCCATCAGGTGGAGGCCACAACGGAGACAGCTTGGGTACAGGGCACTGCTGTTCTTACCCGTTTCTAGGGTGGCACCTTCAGGAGGCTTTGCTCAGACTAGCAAAGATGTCTCAGTGAAACATATCAAGAGAGGTAGTCCTGTATGTAAGCAGGTCCTAGGCCTAGAGTTTTGTAGGTAAGAACCGGCACCTTGAATTGAACTCAGGAACTGTTAACCGAGGGACTTAGATCAGGCATACTCCATTCTGCATCAGGTGGAGTGTCCAAGGGATCTTCAAGGGCAAACCCAGTAGTCTAGACTTGAAGTTACCGTGGCATGGATCCACACAACATTCTGGGGAGGCTGAACATGTGTGTGGGGGGAGTGAGCAGCATGGTTGATGGCTAGGGCTGCCAAGTGGGGGTGGGGTGCAGGTAAACCCCCGCTTTGGAGGCCCGATTTCCGCCACCGCGGAATCGGGCCCCAGGGGGAACCCCGCCCCCCCCCGAAGCGCAGCGTGGGTGCGTCACAGGAAGTGACGCAACCACATAGAGCACATTGGGGGCGTGGCCCCAACGTACTCTACGTCGTGCGTCACTTGCTGTGATGTTCTGGCGCACGCGTGCGCAAAGCGTGTGTTCGAACACGTCCCTCGGCAGCTCCAGGACCGAATCGACGCTGTCTGGCCAGTGAGTCAGAACGACTTGGCAACCCTTGGGGGGGAGTGAGCAGCATGGTTGACGGCAAGCTCTTACACCCCCACCCCACCCCACCCACCATGACTAATGTGTGTGTGTGTCAGTACGCACAACAAGTGTACACATCTCTTCTCAGAAAGAAGTCCGATGTGTGCCTGAGTGGTGGGAGTCTTCAGAGTTGAAATGTATAACGAAGAGCCACTTCTTCTGCAGAATGACCCTGTGCATAACACCAGTGATGAAAAGTATTTTGTTCTGTGCAGGGGAGCTTCAAAATTTCTGGAAATTTTACATCTCTACTTTGTCGTCCTCGTGAATTTTATCCTTACGGAATGGCATGTCTACTTTTTCTTTTTTTAAAATTCTAGACATGGTTTATGTAACCAAAATTAGTGTTGTTTTAAATCTTAGGTACAAAAGGAGACTTGGGCTTCCCGGGAGCCCCAGGAAGTCCGGGGATTCCTGGTGGAAAAGGGGAACCAGGATTTGGGGGTCCGCAGGGTCCCCAAGGCCAGCCGGGCATTCCCGGATTACCGGGCAGAGTCACGGAAGGACCTAAGGGAGACCGGGGGCCTCAAGGTCGACCGGGGATTCAAGGTAAGGGAACTGTAGTTAACATCCAGATTGGGGAAATTTAATGGGCAATGACTACCACATGTAAAGGTTTATTGTCTGCTCAGCCCAGCAGCATCCATTTCTCTCCCCCCCCGTGTCATTGTTCAGTTCCTTCTTAAAGCAGACTGAATTTTAATTTGTTTACAAGAGCACTAGAAAATGTAGTTTGTTCATTGCACTAATCATGACTGAAGACATTTTTGTACACAAGGAATAAGTGAAGCTAGAATGTGAGTCCATCTGTCCTATATATTGGAAAGTGGAGTGGTTTCAGATGGCAAATGCAATTAGCGGGCGAACGACAATGGCAGTGTGATTGGATTAGGTGTGATATGCAGAGAGGTAGCAGACGTAGAGAACTCAGCCTTGGTAATGAGGCAGGAAACCTAGGTCTCGATTCAGTCCAGGTGGATGCATCGTCTTGAGCTTTGTTATCAGTTGCAATTCAGCAGTCTCTCTTTCTAATCTCCCTTTGAAATACTTTTCTTACAAAGGAATTTCAAAGGGAGATTAGAAAGAGAGACTGCTGAATTGCAACTGATAACGAAGCTCAAGACAATGCATCTACCTGGGTTGAATCGAGACCTAGGTTTCCTGTCTCATTACCAAAGCTGATTTCTCCATGCCTGCTACCTCTCTGTGTATCCCACCTAATCCAATCACACCTCCTATTCTCATTTGCCTGCTAATTGACATCTGAAATCACTCCACTTTCCAATATATAGGACAGATGGACTCACATTCTAGCTGCATCTGAAGCAGTGAGCAGTGACTCACGAAAGCTCCTACCCGGCCACAAGTTTTGTTAGTCTTTAAGGTGCTCCCAGACTCTTATTCTTTTCTACTGCTGCAGACTAACACGGCTACCCATCTTCATCTATGAACAAATGTCTAACCTAAGAGGGGACTTTTAAAATTACATCATGTATTGTTGTTGTTTTTATAACAACAAGTAGCTGTGTTTTTTTGTAAATTCTATGTAGACGTTTGTAGCACCAGATTTTATTATCTATGAAATATGGTTTTATTGTACCCAATTTTTAAACTTGTTGTTAGCAGCCCTGAGCCACCGGGTAGGGCGGGATAAAAATCTCAAAAAATAAATAAAAATAAAAATAAATATAACAGCCAACCCTGGAAAAAGAAACATTTGTTGATTTTGTCCATTTTGATTTTAAATTCCCCCTCTGTTTGTGGTGGAAGATTATAGTTGGTACATCTTGCTTCCCAAATAATCACCGTTAACCTCTCTGGGACAATATGCTGGTGTATCTCAGGGCTGTTGGGTCCTTTAACCCACAGAACTAACTAATGCCGCATCTTTATGTTGCCAATAAATTATTTGTCATTCCTCCTCCGGAATCTCTTCCTCCATATACTAGATCCCTAAAAATACCTAGTTATGGATGTGTTTTCACTCTTGCCAGGCTTAACTCTTTTCCCACTGCTGAGTGAACAGGTCGCTTTTCTAAAGTCCCATACTCGGATCGCTTATGTAACTGTGAGACTGGAGCTGTGGACTTGGCCATCTTCTATTACTATGTCATCAGTGGTCGACTCCTAGATCAATTTGGATCACTCCAGTTCTTACCAAACACCGATTACCTACTGAACTCTGGGTGGTCCCCTATCTATTGGCAGATACTAATCCTGAAACCACTTATTCGGTTACTCAATTTTTAATGATAGTTTCATCTGTAAAGTGACAAAAATCTGTCTTGACCCAACGGTAACAGAATTTGGTATGCACCCATTTGTTATGATTTAAATGAATATTTAAATGAATTATAGTTTTATTAATGACTTCTGTTTTAACATTTTAGATCTTTTAGATTTGATTACTTTGACTGTAAACTTTTATTGTAAAGTCCGTATGATGAGGCTAACGTTGTGTATTCATCTTTTATAATTGAGCTTAAGACCTTTGGTCATAGAAG
This sequence comes from Gekko japonicus, assembly GCF_001447785.1. NCBI lineage: Eukaryota > Metazoa > Chordata > Lepidosauria > Squamata > Gekkonidae > Gekko > Gekko japonicus. The sequence goes on from NW_015173762.1 coordinate 92,846, forward strand.
CTAATAAACATAAGTAGGCTCTTTTTGTAGCAGGTACTCATTTACATATTAAGCGACACACCCCTAATGTAGCCAATCCTCCACAAGCTTACAGTAGCTCCTGTAAGAAGAGCTCTGTAGGCTCTTGGGGGATTGGCTACATTAGAGGGGTGTGTGGCCTAATATGCAAAGGAGTTCCTGCTACAAAAAGAGCCCCGTAAGTAAGTAATCATTTGTCCACCCTTCTTTAGGGCAACCTGGACCACCTGGATCTCCGGGAGTTCCTGGACTGTCAGGGGAAAAAGGAGAAAAGGGAACCCCAGGTTGGCCGGGGACAACAGGAAGGGCAGGAGCCAAAGGTGACCCAGGAGCTCAAGGACTCACCGTAAGTTGGTTTTTTTTAGGGGCACAACTGAGTTCTTGATCCTAGCAGCAGATTATGGCAGAGTTGCATAGTGGTGAACTTTATTATTTTTCAAGAATGAATATTCGACAGACGATAAATACTCTACTCTGGGCCAGCATCCTTGAAACCGTGCAGGTGGTACACACCTTACACAAAAGCATTCTATGCACAGAGTAGTCAAGAGCCAGTTTGGTGTAGTGGTTAAAAGCGCGGACTGTAATCTGGGAGGTTTGATTCCCCCACTCCTCCACATGCAGCTGCTGATGTGACCTTGGGTCAGTCACAGTTCTCTCAGAGCTGTTCTTGCAAGGGCAGTTCTCGAAAGAGCTCTCTTAGCCCCACCTACCTCACTGGGTGTCTGTTGTGGAAAGGGGAAGGGAGATTGTGAAGGGCTCTGAGACTCTGAATGAAGAGCGAGGTATAAATCCAATCTCCTTCCTCCTCCTCCTCCTCTTCTTCTCTTCTTCTCTTCCTCCTCCTCCTCCTCTTCCTCCTTATTAGAGACTAGTTAGCTTGGAAGGGACCTTGGGTGGATCAGGGTCAGGTGGCGAAGCTTTTGTACCTTCGGAACTACTTCTCCCTTCCCTGTATGGCCATTTTGAGCCTCTTCCCTGTTGCTGAGCACGCTCCTCTGGCCAAAGCCCACCTTTGCCATGGATGATGAACTTCACAAAGCAGATGGGAAGCATCAGAGCCATGTCTTCAAGTGCAGAATTTGGATTCCTCTCGCACATGCGTTCTCCTGTGATCTCCATCTCCTTTGCACCTGGCACGGGCGTGGCTGAAGGCCACCCAGCAGAGACCAGAACTTATCTTCTAAACATAGCTCCATTTAGTTGCTTTTGAATTTAGAGGATCTATGTGCACCTGGCACTACATCTCTCTGCAAAGGGGCTTGGGTGACACAACTGAGGGCTGGGTTTTTTTGTGTGTTGTGCAGGGAAATGCTGGCTTTCCTGGATCTGATGGTGCAAAAGGTGACATGGGACCCCCCGGAATTCCAGGCCCTCCAGGTAGGCATAAAATATAGGTAAACCTGGTCTCCCCCGGGGAGGGGGGTTTGGCCATGGTGGAAATATCCATTCCTTCGAATTATCTTTGAAACATAAATGGAAGATTATCCTAGCACTGTGTGGCATGACAAAATAACGTACGCTAGTGCTCTTCTCGTTTCCTAATTCGTATATCTTTCAGCAAAAGGACAAAATTCCGGTGTCTCTTCCCATTAGTACTAATCAGATAGATGTAGCAATAGTACCAACAGCAGCATGGGAAACCCTGGGTTCCTGCAAGCACTATTTCGTTCCATGAATGAAAAAATAAATTCTTTTCTGTTCCTTTTCTCACTTAATGTAAGCAGCTGGAAGCCGTCTAAAATAATGTAGTGTGTGTGTGTGTGTGTGTGTGTGTGAAGCAGTGTCAACTCACAGTCAACTTATGGCAACTCTGTAGGCTTTTCAAGGCAAGAGATATTCAGGGGTGGTTCTGCCATTGCCTGCCTCTGTTTAGCAACCCTGGACTTCCTAGGTGGTCTCCCATCCAAGTACTAACCAGGGCTGGCCCTGCTTACCTTCCTGACATCTGACAAGATCAGGTTAGTCTGGCCCATCTAGGTCAGGGCTAAAATAATATAACAGTAAGCACTTTTATTGATAAATTCATGGCATAATCGCAAATCACTTCCCTGGTCTGGGGCAGTGATGCTCTGTATTCCTGGTGTGTGGGGGGGCAACAGGGGGAGGGCTTCTAGAGTTCTGGCCCCATTGGTGGACCTCCCGATGGCCCCTGGGTTTTGGCCACTGTGTGACACAGAGTGTTGGACGGGATGGGCCACCGGCCTGATCCAACATGGCTCCTCTTATGTTCTTATGTCTGGGGCAGTGATGCTCTGTATTCTTGGTGCTCAGGGGGCAACAGTGGGAGGGATTCTGGAGTTCTGGCCCCGTTGGTGGACCTCCTGATGGCACCTGGGTTTTGGCCACTGTGTGACACAGAGTGTTGGACTGGATGGGCCATTGGCCTGACCCAACATGGCTTCTCTTGTGGCCTTATGTTGATATTCAGCGGGCTGGATCAGAACCTTAAAGCAGCCCAGAAACAAGCTGAGAGCCCCATGGGGGTCACTGCATTCCGTCCCACTGGCCAGCTCTGCCATGTTGCCTTTGGCTGGGTCAAACCCAAGCAGCCCCTGTGGAGCTACCAGCCTCAGCGAGTTCAGCTTGCTCCTGGCTGTTGATGGCCCTCAGGAGAGCAGGCGGTAAGAGGCAAAGTTCCTGGTAAGTTCATCCCTGAATAGTCATATGATGACTATTGGTTGGAAGTACATTTGGGATCTGGTTGGAAGTACATGGTTGGGACATGGTTAGAAGTACATTTGGGATCTGCTTGTGGCTTAACTATTTAGTATTGGGACAGGAAGGTAAGTAGGGTGGAATATATATATATATTTAAAAAAGGGGTAGGTGATTGAAGATGTCCTCCTTCTTCAGGTCCAAAAGGTTCTTCGGGCTTCTCCGGACTCAAAGGTGAACAAGGAGATCAAGGGACTCCTGGTGCTAAAGGTATGGCAGGACCTTGTAAACTTGGGCTATTTTAAAAACCGTTAGGGAACAGGAAAACAGCTCTGGTTGAAATCTACTGAATGCCAATGTTTATATGTCCCATCTCAAGGGGCCTCTGCCACCCTGCCTCACGTTAACATCTAGGTTGAGGCATGTGGTTTAGAACAGGGGCAGAAGGACTGCGTTTATTCCCAGTTTCTCTTGTTTCCATTTGCTGTTCTGTGCTGCTGAAGTATGCTTGTGAACTTTTCCTTTTTATTATTATTAATAAAAGTTTTAATCTTTGACGCTGGTCATGTTCTCCGTGCCACATGGTTCCCCAACCTCTGGGGCACGCTATTATTTTGCAAGAAGGGTCCCTGACGGAGTGGGAATAATCCTAATTCAGAGTAGAGTCATCCCCCACATGCACTCCATTGGTTGTTGATCTAGCGTATATGTCAAATGGGCTTTGACTGCCGTTCTGCATCCATAACTATTTTCTCTAGTTGTTTACCTCTTTCGTTCTGACAGGTTTCCCGGGCCCACCAGGTCCTCCGGGTCCCGCTCAGCTTCTGAAAGGAGAACCGGGTTTACCAGGTCCTCAAGGTCCAGTTGGGCCCAAAGGATTTAGTGGTCCTCCAGGCCCAAAAGGGCAACAAGGTGAGGTACTCTATGAATGCCTCTAGATGGCAAAAGAATGGTGCCCGTGAACCATCCGGTGTGTAGCTTCTGTGTGTCGGTCCATTGACTTGGCTCAGGCGAGATGGCAAACGCTGCTCCAATCTGGAGTCAGAACCTCGGTCTACCAAGGTCAGGTCTGTCTCCTCTGAATGGCAGCAGCTCTCCAGGGTCTCAGGTAGAGCTCTGTCGCACCGCTTGCTATGCTACGTTTTGACTGAAGATGCCAGGGATTTAACTGTGGGGAATGGCTTTTTAAAAATAAAGGAGAGCCACAATGGGTTTGGAATGCTGCTGAGGCACATGAAGCAGCAAAGATGGGGGAATAACTCCCCGCAGCTTTGTTTCAGTGCAGGGAAATGGCTTGGGGTGGAAGGCAGGAGCCCTTCCCTCCGGCGGTGGCATTCTGAGCCCTTTTGGGCTCTTCCTTTATTTTTTAAAAATACATTCCCTGCAGCTGCTAGGATTACCGCTGATCTCCAGGCGGCAGAGATCAGTTCCCCAGGAGAAAGTGGCCACTTTGGAAGGTGGACTCTGTGGTGTGGCATTCGACCCCACTGAAGTCCCTCCTCTCCCCAAACCCCGCCTTCCTCAGGCTCCACCCCTAAAATCTCCAGCTGTTTCCCAACTGGAGCTGCCAACCCTAGTTGTGAATTAATGACCTCCAAAGGTCCCTGCCACACGGTGGGGGGGAGCGCGGGCAAAGTGCGCATGTGTGAGCATGCACAGTTCGGCCAGGGGTCTTGGATGCGCTGGCAGAAGGACGCGCCGGCGATCCCACGGCCGCGCTTGATGCGGCCGTGCTGGTAAGTCCACCTCCGTAGGTGGTTTATTTTAGATGCGGCTTTTCGGCCTGAAAGGCCGGATCGGGGACGGGTGCGCAACGTTTCCCAGATGTTGCGGTGGGATCGCGCCCGTTTGCTGCGCCCCCGATTCGTCCCTCTCCTGGCCCAAAACCTTTCGTGTGACCGGGGCCAAAATGTCCTATTGTTAACAGCCTTGCTCGGGTCTTGCAAACTGAAGGCCGTGGCTTGCTTTATCGAGTCCATCCATCTCATGTTGGGTCTTCCTCTTTTCCTACTGCCTCATAGCAATCGACAACATTTTAAAAATGCAAGCTTAAGTATTTCTTCCATTCCCAATACAGTAGTCCCCATTACAGTAAGATTATCCAGTGAATTTGGTGTAGTGGTTTGATGTACTGGTTAAGTGCACAGACTCTAATCTGGGAGAACCAGGTTTGATTCCCCACTCCTCCACTTGCAGCTGCTGATGTGACCTTGGGTCAGTCATAAGTTCTTTCAGAGCTGTTCTCTCAAGGGCAGTCCTCGAAAGCTCTCTCTCAGCCCCACCTACCTCGCAGGGTGCCTGTTGTGGGGAGGGGAAGGGGAAGGAGTTTGTAAACTGCTCTGAGACTCCAAGTGAAGGGTGGGGTATAAATTCAATCTCATCTTCTTCTGAATTGTGAAAGAATTTGTGCATCTCACATCAACTCCCCCAGGAAGGGGAACTCTGGTTTTTCTCAAAGGGAGGCCATGTCACCAGTTCTATGCCATATTCCAAATAGAATAATTCCATTAATCGGTCCAAATAACATGTATTTGTTTTTAACAGGTGTAACAGGATCCGTGGGGGTGCCTGGTCCCCCCGGGATCCCAGGATTTGATGGCAGCCCCGGTCAGAAAGGAGAATCTGGTCCTGCTGGCCCCACAGGTAAGCCCAGGTAGCCTTCCTCTGTTTCTGGGAAGAACCATATTCTGTAGGAAAGGTATTTCTCAGTCCCCTACCGTTTAGTAAGAAGTTGGTTGCCAGATGTAGGGACTGGATCCAGACTTGTCCAGAGGTGGAACGGAAGTTTCCTGTCTCCCAGCGCAACCTGTGGACCTCCACAAAATGTTGCTCTGTGGGATGGGGAACCCCAAAGAACAACAGGACTGTGTCTGAGGCAGGAAGGGGAAATCGGTAGAAATTGCCAATTCAGTCTTTATCCAACCCTAGCCTGAACACTTACAGAAATGTCTGTAAGAGTTAAGACATTTGGAATCTTCCAAGCGACTGACTTTTTCTTCAAGATCTTGGGAGCACCTGACAAAAAGGGTGTTTCCATGTTTTCTCCACTACAGCTAGAGCTGTTCCTGTTGCTATTTTAAATTGGCAAGGGGCTGTTGCAAGATATTTGGAATCTCCAGATGATTCTTAGGGACAGCCTGTTGCCCCATGAGTTGTGCAGGGACAACTACAGGGACAGCACCAGCAGTTGTACTGCCTGATTGTCACTGCCAAGCTGTCGATGTACAGATGAAGGACAGAGTGATTTGTGCGCGTCAGTTTTGTGTCATAGATCTGTGTGAAAATGCTGATGTGTTCAAATCCAACCGAAATGTTCAGATTCCTGTAATTTGATGTAAAAGTTCAGATACTGCTGTCGGTTAGAACTTGCCTGGGGAGAAAGGATTAGCTATCCTGTCTTTAGGGAAATGAAAAGGCTTTGCATTCATTATTGCCTTGAAGCTTAACAAAGACCTTGATAAACTGAAAACAACCCTTTATTTGTTAGTGTAAAAAGAACATATATAATCTATTAATAATGTAGAAAGCCAGTTTGGTGTAGTGGTTAGGAGTGCAGACTCTAATCTGGGAGAACCGGGTTTCATTCTCCACTCCTTCACATGCAGCTGCTGGTGTGACCTTGGGGCAGTCACAAGTTCTCTCAGAGATATTCTCTCTCACAAGCAGTTCTCGAAAGAGCTCTCTCAGCCCCACCTACCTCACAGGGTGTCTGTTGTGGGGAGGGAAACGGAAAGGAGATTGTAAGCCACTCTGAGACTCCTTCGAGTAGTGAAGGGTGGGGTACAAATACTTATTTGCTTAAGTATATGAAATATCCTGTGCAGTAATATACAACAAGGAGCTGCGGTGGCTCAAGTGGTTAAGACGCTGAACTGTAGGCTGTGGAAGGTCAGTAGTTCAGCAGTTCGAGACCCGAGTGTGCCGCATGACGGAGTGAGCTCCCGTCTCTGGCCCCAGCTCCTGCCAACCTAGCAGTTCGAAAGCAAGAAATGGCAAGTAGATAAATAGGTACCACTTCGGTGGGAAGGTAACAGCGTTCCTTGCGCCTTGGTGTTTAGTCATGCCGGCCACATGACCACGGAAACATCTTCGGACAGCGCTGGCTCTTCGGCTTTGAAACGGAGATGAGCACCGCAACCCTAGAGTCGGATTCGACTGGCTTTCGAGCAAGGGAACCTTTACCTAATATACAACAACTGTGTCTGAGAGCTAATACTTTATTGATCCTGTCGACTCATTTTAGAAATACGCTTGCTGTCTTACAGGCCCCAGAGGTTTTCCTGGTCCACCTGGCCCAGAAGGCGTGCCGGGGCCGATGGGTGCACCAGGCGCTCCTTCCGTAGCTCACGGCTTCCTTGTGACTCGGCACAGCCAAACCACAGAAGAGCCCCAGTGTCCGCCTGGAACAAGAGTCATGTACTTTGGGTATTCCTTGCTTTATGTGCAAGGGAATGAACGTGCACATGGCCAGGACCTGGGTGAGAGACCTTAAAAGAAAGCCAGTCCTGCCTTGTTTAGCCAGTGAGCATATCTTAGTGTGGTGTCAGTTCCCTTGGGGAAGGGAAGGTCATCTCCGTTAAGCCAGCAGCAGGCAGCTCACGCCTATAAGCTCTGTGTTTGGCAAGCCAACAGAGGCACCCGCCTCAACTCTCAGCGCCAGCAACCTCCATCCCACCTCCCAAAAGTAGTCTGGAGCTGTATTCTTTATTTATTTCAAATAATTTGATGAGTCAGCAGGCTTGGACAGCAATTTTTTTTATTTATTTCTTTATTAAAACATTTATGTCCTGCCAGTTTGGTGTAGTGGTTAAGACCGCAGACTCTAATCCGGGAGAACCAGGTTTGATTTCCCCACTCCTCCACATGCAGCTGCTGGTGTAACCTTGGGTCAGTCACAAGTTATTTCAGAGCTATTCTCTCAAGAGCAGTTCTCAAAAGAGCTCTCTCAGCCCCACAGGGTGTCTGTTGTGGGGAGGGGAAGGGAAAGGCGATTGTAAGCTGCTCTGAAACTCCAAGTGAAGGTTGGGGTATAAATCCAATCTCCTCCTCCTCCTTCTCTTCTTCTTCCCTCGTGGACTCCAAGTGAAGGTTGGGGTATAAATCCAATCTCCTCCTCCTCCTCCTCCTCCTCTTCTTCTTCTTCTCCCCTTGTGGACTCCAAATGAAGGTTGGGGTATAAATCCAATCTCCTCCTCCTCCTCCTCCTCCTCCTCCTCTTCTTCTTTCCTTGTGGACTCCAAATGAAGGTTGAGGTATAAATCCAATCTCCTCCTCCTCCTCCTCCTCCTCTTCTTCTTCTTCCCTTGTGGTTCCAGCAGCTTACAATAATAGTTTAAAAAAATCACCAACCCCAAATTTCTCCCTGTTCCTCTCCCCCTTAAAAGATGCCTGCCATTCAACCCCTCCTCAAAAGCCACGGCAAACAGGCAGGCCTTGCAGCACCTCCTGAAGATGTCCAAGGAGGCGGACCCCCCTCAGCTCTTCAGAGACCCTATTCCACAGAGGCGGAGCCAAGATGGAAAAGATCTGGGCTCTGGCCAATGCCAACAGGCCACCCTAAATGATGGGATAGCCGACAGAAGGCCGCCTGACGACCGTAGTTGGCACACAAGGACATACGGAAGGAGAGGGTCCTTCAAATAAGAATTGCATCAGTAAATGTTATAGGCAAGGAGAAAGAGTCAGTCAGTGAAATCCTGGTGGGTCTTACAGTGTCCTCAGGACTGGCCCCCCTGCTGCTTCCCCACCTTTGCTGCTGGGCTACAAGGATACACAAGTGTTTTGAATTGCTTGGAGAATGGGGTGGTCTTTGGTTGAGTTAATCCAAACCAGAATATTTTAATGATTGTAAGTGTGTGGTACAGTCGGTCCC